>NW_024722374.1:80000-110000 GCF_018991925.1 Homarus americanus
ATCTAAAAGTGATCCATCCTATATATTATTCATTGGAAAGCGTAATTATTCATTGAGGTTCTCTTCACGGTGATTGAGTTTAGGTATGGGCAAAAATATCATACCTGGACGTGGGAGTTAACGCGGGTCCTCTCACTGTGACAGATGGCGGTCAAACATCTGTCTCGTGTGAGCCAGAGGGGGAAATTCTCTCTTACCTGCCTGAAGGTCAACCGAATGACGGCCCCGGGAGGAGGAAGTGAAGAGGAAGAGTAAATTCAATCTTGGTGTCGCTGCTAAAATGGTATAAAGACTCTTATTTTTTTTCCTTTAGCGGTGATGTGAGGGCTTTTTTATTGACATTTTTAATTTATTTTTATTTTTTCAACGTTAAGTAGTATTCCGGAGTTACTTTTATGTGGATGTCTGCATGTTGTTCTTTATTTACGAGGGAGAGGAGGTGGTGGGAAGGGAAGAGTTAAGAAAAAACACTTTAAATGGAGGAAAAAAGTCTTGGCTTAGATAAATACTAGCATTAACTCGCCAAAATAAAAGTTTACAGTAACTCGCTAATATACTAGTTAGAAATAATTCGCCAAAATAGAAGATCTAATTCGCCAAAATAAACTTCGCCTCGTAACTCACCAAAATAAAAGTTGGTTGTAATTCGCACAAAACAGAAGTTCTTCGTAACTTGTTCAAATAAAAGACTCAGAACAGGGAGGGGGGAATCAGTCTTTTTTATTGCGTCGTATTTAAAGTGAGAAGTCAAAAGTTAAAGGGAATTTTGCGAGGTATATCCAATGGTGGTAGTTGTGGTGGTGGTAGTAGTGGTGGTGGTAGTAGTGGTGGTAGTAGTAATTGTGGTAGTGATGGTGGCTGATGCAGCAATGGTGGTTGGAGTGATGGCGGTGGTAGTTGTGGTGGTGGTAGTAGTGGTGGTGGTAGTAGTAGTGGTAGTAGTAATTGTGGTAGTGATGGTGGCTGATGCAGTAATGGTGGTTGGAGTGATGGTGGTGGTAGTTGCAGTAGGCGAGGTAGCAATGGTAGTATGATATTCGTAGTGGTGTTGGTGATGATAGTGTGGTAGTTCAAGTGGTGATGATAGTGTGGTAGTTCAAGTGGTGATGATAGTGTGGTAGTTCAAGTGGTGATGATAGTGCGGTAGTTCAAGTGGTGATGATAGTGTGGTAGTTCAAGTGGTGATGATAGTGTGGTAGTTCAAGTGGTGATGATAGTGTGGTAGTTCAAGTGGTGATGATAGTGTGGTAGTTCAAGTGGTGATGATAGTGTGGTAGTTCAAGTGGTGATGATGGGAATGAGTGTAGGTACGGTATGTCTGCTGCAGAAGTAATACATAAATATTAGCTATATATATATACAGTATACTATTTAGACAGACAGACAGACAGATAGTCATTCAGGTGTTCTTGACTCGGTCTGTACCTGAATTTTACCATACAAACATTGTCCACGACTTTTTAACACCGACGACCCCTCACGACCCCGACGACCCCGACGACCCCTGACGACCCTCACGACCCCGACGACCCTCGACCCCGACGACCCCTCGACCCCGACGACCCCTCCACGACCCCGACGACCTCGACCTCGACCCCGACGATCCCGACGACCCTTCACCCTTACGACCCCTCGGCCCCGACGACCCTCGACCCTCACGACCCCTCAATCACACGCCACAGGTTTCAAGTGTTGTGTTGAGTAGAAGAATCACTTGTCATCATCCTTCTGAAAGATTCAAGGCAGATACACACACACACACACACACACACACGCGCCCACACACACACACACACGCCACACACACACACACACACACGCACCACACACACACACACACACACACACACACACACACACACACACACACGCCCGTCTCCCCTACAGGTGAAAGAGAAAAAAAAGAAAGGAGGTTTCTTGGTGAGATTGAAAAATGCTGTCGGGAGTCGCAGGGGACCAGAAATTGCCGAATTTCTTGTGTCAGAGGACATATTTCAGGCCCGACAGACGGTTTGACCCGTGTAATGTCTCCAGGGCCGAGGCGTAACGAGAGGGAATTTGCATATCTATATTTGGACGAGGTTGGAGAAGCTAGTGGGGGAGGTGGGGTGTGGGGTGTGGGAGGGGGTTATTTTTCCTTATAGGTTGGGGTCAGTTCTCGCCTCGCCTGGGTCACATATACAACCTTTAACCATATCTCTTGTTCTGTGTTGTTTACTTCCTTAACAAGCACTGTGAGGATGACAGCTTTAGTATGCAAATTAGTTAAGTCACAAGGGAGGGGGTTGACGTGAATATCAGTTTGGGGAGATTAAAGACAGATTAAAACAAAGGAAGTTATGTACACCCAATACACTCTGTTACGACACACACACACACACACACACACACACACACACACATAAGCAAAAACATCATAATATTTATACACAACTACATACAAGTATCTATAAACAAACACCCACATACACAGATAATAAAAGCATACATAACGCCTGATTCATGAGCAAACACATATAAACACACACACACACTGGGTATACACACACACATACACACACACAACCCCTCTTCCCTTTTTTCACCTCAATTACACGACCACACACACACACACACACACACACACACACACACACACATTAACAGGTATCAAAAGTAACACTATTGTCCAGGGTATATGTAAACATGATGACGTCACAAGGTTGTTGTAATTGGCGCCAGAATATTTGTGATGGGAGGGAGGAGGGAGAGGGGAAGGAGGAGGAGGGAGGAGGAGGGCAGGGAGGGAGGGAGGAGGAGGGACTGAGGGAGGGAGGGAGGGAGGGAGGGAGGGAGGGAAGGACTGAGGGAGGGGTGGAGGGCTCTAACTAGGTGTACCTCCTCAATCACTATGTATTTTAAAGGTGCGTGACTATTACTTCTTACCTTCTTGATTATTTAATTAATCAAAGAGGAAGATTTCACCAGGTAAGGTCATTTGAGGCTTAGATGAATATATAGATTAAGAGAAATATTAACTTTATATTAGACTGTACTGGAGAGTCTGTCTGTCTGTCTGTCTGTCTGTGTCACTCTATATCGTCCAGTCTCTGTCTGTCTGTCTGTCTGTGTCACTCTATATCGTCCAGTCTCTGTCTGCATATCTATCTACCTATAAGTTTATATATCTGTCTATATTAAGCATCTCTGTCTGCCTATATTTTCCTCTCTCTCTCTCTCTCTCTCTCTCTCTCTCTCTCTCTCTCTCTCTCTCTCTCTCTCTCTCTCTCTCTCTCTCTCTCTCTTTACTAAACCCTCTTTTTGGTGTTTCTCTCAAGCGTTCAGAATGGGATTTAGATGACCGTCGTTCTTCTGTCACTTTTCCCGTTTTGTTTTTATTTCCGTGTTTTTTTTGTTTTTGTCGAGATCAGTCAAGGTTGAAAGTGACGTAGATGAAATGGAAATAAAAAATATGTATATACAAACAGGGTGACTCAAAAAAAATATTGTGTTTGTGAGGTATATTTTAGCTGTGTTAGTGAGGTGTATTTTAGCTGTGTTTGTGAGGTATATTTTAGCTGTGTTAGTGGGGTGTATTTTAGCTGTGTTAGTGAGGTGTATTTTAGCTGTGTTAGTGGGGTGTATTTTAGCTGTGTTCGTGGGGTGTATTTTAGCTGTGTTAGTGAGGTGTATTTTAGCTGTGTTAGTGGGGTGTATTTTAGCTGTGTTCGTGGGGTGTATTTTAGCTGTGTTCGTGAGGTGTATTTTAGCTGTGTTAGTGAGGTGTATTTTAGCTGTGTTAGTGAGGTATATTTTAGCTGTGTTTGTGGGGTGTATTTTAGCTGTGTTAGTGAGGTGTATTTTAGCTGTGTTAGTGGGGTGTATTTTAGCTGTGTTAGTGAGGTATAGTTTAGCTGTGTTAGTAAGGCATTTTTAGCTGTGTTAGTGAGGCATCTTTAGCTGTGTTAGTGAGGCATATTTAGCTGTGTTAGTGAAGCATTTTAGCTGTGTTAGTGAAGCATCTTTAGCTGTGTTAGTGAGGCATCTTTAGCTGTCTTAGTGAGGCATCCTTAGCTGTGTTAGTGAGGCATCTTTAGCTGTCTTAAGGATGGCGAGAGACACAGAGTTATGGTAATGGACACTGTTGTATTTACTCACTAGCTGATCTCTCTCTCTCTCTCTCTCTCTCTCTCTCTCTCTCTCTCTCTCTCTCTCTCTCTGCCCCTAAGGACCCTAAAGACCTGGCTCTCTCCCTTGCTACAGGAGAGAGAGAAAAAATGAGAGAGGTAATATTAGAAAAGTTAGTGTTACCACCACCGATTGTATCATTATTATTAGTAGTAGTGGTAGTAGTAGTAGTTGTAGTAGTAGTAGTAGTAGTAGTAGTTGTTGTAGTAGTCGCAGTAGTAGTAGCCCCACTATTCTGAACAGCTGTTTAAAATAATGGGTTCTAGGGATGTTTGGCCTCTGACCTTCCTAAAATTCCCCCAAAACGTCAAAACATAAAAGCACATGAAAGTGGGTTTGGTTGTACTGAACCAGTGAACACGTCTGTCAGATTTCTAATTGATTGGTCCAGGACTGAAGGGTTACGATTAATTGTTTGTAAGAGGAAAAAAACAGATGAGCAACGCTAAACACAATAATAATAATAATAATGATAATAATAATAATAATAATAATAATAATAATAATAATAATAATAATAATAATAATGTCAACAACAACAACACCCAGAATAACTGTCCACCAACAACATTGATGACGTCACACTATACTGTATCCCAAATCGCAGCTTTTCTGACATAGCTCCCATGAAAGCTGTTGTAATCCACTTCCGTCACATATGTAATCTCTACTTGGGATTAAACCCACCGTGAGCTGCCGGTGTGTGGAAATTATTAACCCGCGGGTGGGATTTGCCAGACCTAAATAGGGAAATGAATATTCAGATGGAACTGTCGAGTCTCCAGTGTAAACAAGGCGCTCATCCCGAGGCCCCACATGTAAACAATTGGGTCGTAGTTATGCTGGTGAGGTGTCTTAGGGGAGGTGTGACGCACGACCCCTCCCTCCCTCCCTCACTTTGTCCTGCTGGTGAGGTGTCTTAGGGGAGGTGTGACGCACGACCCCTCCCTCCCTCCCTCACTTTGTCCTGCTGGTGAGGTGTCTTGGGGAGGTGTGACGCACGACCCACTCCCTCCCTCCCTCACTTTGTCCTGCTGGTGAGGTGTCTTAGGAGGTGTGACGCACGAACCCTCCCTCCCTCCCTCACTTTGTCCTGCTGGTGAGGGGTCTTAGGAGGTGTGACGCGACCCCTCCCTCCCACTCCCCTCACTTTGTCCTGCTGCTGGTGGGGTGTCTTAGGGAGGTGTGACGCACGACCCCTCCCTCCCTCCCTCACTTTGTCCTGCTGTTGAGGGGTCTTAGAGAGGTGTGACGCACGACCTCCCACTCCCTCCCTCACTTTGTCCTGCTGGTGGTGTCACTTAGGAGGTGTGACGCGACCCCTCCCTCCCTCCCTCACTTTGTCCTGCTGGTGTTGAGGGGTCTTAGGAGAGGTGTGACGCACGACCTCCACTCCCTCCCTCACTTTGTGTCCTGCTGGTGAGGTGTCTTGAGTGGAGGTGTGACGCACGACCCCTCCCTCCCTCCCTCACTTTGTCCTGCTGGTGAGGGGTCTTGGAGAGGTGTGACGCACGACCACTCCCACTCCCTCCCTCTCACTTTGTCCTGCTGGTGAGGGTGTCTTGGGAGGTGTGACGCACGACCTCCTCCCTCCCTCACTTTGTCCTGCTGGTGAGGTGTCTTCGGGGAGGTGTGACGCGACCCCTCCCTCCCTCACTTTGTCCTGCTGGTGAGGGGTCTTGGGAGGTGTGACGCGCGACCCCTCCCTCCCTCCCTCACTTTGTCCTGCTGGTGAGGGTCTTGGGAGGGTGGGCACGACCCCTCCCTCCCTCCCTCACTTTGTCCTGCTGGTGAGGTGTGTCTTAGAGGTGTGACGCGACCTCCTCCCTCCCTCACTTTGTCCTGCTGGTGAGGGGTCTTAGAGGAGGTGTGGCACGACCCACTCCCTCCCTCCCTCACTTTGTCCTTGCTGGTGAGGTGTCTTAGGGGAGGTGTGACGCACGACCCCTCCCTCCCTCCCTCACTTTGTCCTGCTGGTGAGGTGTCTTCAGGGAGGTGCTGGTGAGGTGTCTTAGGGGAGGTGTGACGCACGACCCCTCCCTCCCTCCCTCACTTTGTCCTGCTGGTGAGGTGTCTTCAGGGAGGTGTGGGCTAGGACCCTTCCCTCGGTCTTGCCGCACTTACTGTTGCTCTCAGGATATCAAGGGGAAGGCTTTCAGTGTGGGCGAGGTGACCTCCTTCGGCAGGGTACTCCTCTGATGCTCCTACCATAATCTTGTCGCTCAGTATGGAGGACGTAACCCCCTTCGGGTTTAAGTAGCTCCTCCTCCTCTGCCCTGTCGCCCCTCTTCTCCCAGTAGCTTCTC
Source organism: Homarus americanus (assembly GCF_018991925.1). Lineage (NCBI taxonomy): Eukaryota > Metazoa > Arthropoda > Malacostraca > Decapoda > Nephropidae > Homarus > Homarus americanus. The sequence goes on from NW_024722374.1 coordinate 86,474, forward strand.
AGCTGCCCTCTGGTAACCAGGAGTGTGGTCGATGTTCTCTTCGGTGTTCAAAAGACCTGATTATCCCTTCCGTCCTACATCCAGTCCTATGTTTTTCCTCTCCTTTCCTCCCTCACCCCCCCTCCCTACCGCACCTCTCTGCTGTACTCAGGAGGCCAGGATATAATTTAAAGCACCCAGTGATGTGAACTCCTTCCTCGTAGCATTCTACCAGCCCCGCGTTGCTCCAGCTGGTGGTGGTGGTGGTTCCCTGGAATGAATGTGGCCGGAGTGTGTTTACATTACCCACAACAATCCCCTACAGGGCCTGGGCTACTGCCACTCGTCGCTCATCTCCCTCCCTTCCTCCCTCTCTCCCTCCTTCCCTCCCTCCCTCCCTCCCTCCCTCCCCCACCAGAAGGGAGTATGGTATCACAGCGTTACTCTCTAGGCAGGGAGTCGTGAGCACTTTATGAGCTGTGGGCCGCCATTTACTGAGTTACAGTTAGATACAGTTGGCGTGTGAGGTTTGTGTGAGCAAGTCCTTACTCTTGGGTTATGAGCACTGGTCTTCCTCTCCTCCCTCCCTCCTTCTCCCTCCCTCCCTCCTCCCTCCCTTCTCCCTTCCTTCTTCTCCCTCCCCCTCCTTCCTTCTTCTCCTCCCCTTCCTTCTTCTCCCTCCTTCCTCCTCCCTTCTTCTTCCTCCCCTCGTTCATTCTCCCTACCTCTCCTTCCTCCCTTATTTAGCCTCCCTTTCTCTACTACCTCCCCAGACCCTACCCTCCCTTCCCTCACCCTCACCTCCAACCCTCTCTCAAACTATTTTCTCCCCACCCTTACTTAACTTTCTTCAACAAATTTTCTCCCCACTCCCCTACCCGCCATAAATATTTCCTCCTATTCTCCCCACCTGTTTACCCTCTCACGCTCACCCACTCATTTCCCTCTCACCCTTCCTCCCTATTTCGGCTTACATCCGTCCCCCTCCCTCTCTTTCCGCTTACCTTTGTTACCTCCCCTCGCCTCCCCTTTCCCCCATTATTTATCTCCCATTCCCTTTCCTTATTCTTTCACGCCTTCTCCCTCTTCCCTCATCTTCCTTTCCTTCCTCACCACTCCTCTTCTTCCCACCTCTCCTCCTCCTCCTCGTTCACCCTCTCCTCTCCCCTACCCCCTAGTCCCCCTTCTCTCCCTTTATCTTTCCCTTTACCCCTCATCTTCTCCTGTCTCCCCTCCCTCTCGTTCCATCTCCCCTCCGATTGCCTAGTCCCTCTTCTATCTCCCTCCCCTTGTTCCACCCTTATCCCCTCGTCTCTCCCCCTTTCCCTTTGTCTCCCCTTACCCTCGCTGGTTGACCTGGGTGGTGATGAGTATTTTTTTACGAGAGGACAAACTAGACGAGGTGGTGCAGCTGTCAGGTAGGAGAAGGTGCATTAACTAATTAATCATAGAGGAAAGATAAATACGGTGAGTATAAGCTGGAATAAGGTGTGTGTGTGTGTTAGTGAAATAAGTTGGTAGTATTGAAATAAGGATAGGGGAAAATAAGGGTCGTCATGGGTGAAATAATAAGTATTTGGTGTAAACAAAAGTCGATATAAGTGAATTAAATCCATAATGTGAAATAAGATGGTATATGTAAATAAGGTAAATAAGATGTGTAGTGGTGAAATAAGTTGGAATAATCTAACAGCAAGAATATAGACGATAAAACTGAGACCAACAGTAGTGACGAATAACCTTATAATAACGGCAAACAGAGGAATAATCTTAAAGTGAGAATAAACAGAGAAATTTACCAAATGATTATTATCTCAACCAAGGCTCTCAGCTCAGGGCGTTCATCCATGAGTCTCAGCTTAGGGGCGTTCATCCAAGAGTCTCAGCTCAGGGGCGTTCAATCAAGAGTCTCAGTTCGGGGCGTTCAATCAAGAGTCTCAGCTCGGGGCGCTCAACCAAGAGTCTCAGCTCGGAGCGTTCAACCAAGAGTCTCAGCTCACAGTATGGGTGAACGAGCGCCGGTAACAACACCTGGTGAAGAGTGTATGCAAATGACCCGAAATTGACCGGCAAATTTGCATAGATAAAAGGGTTAGGTGTAGCCCTCAAGAACCCAGGCTGGTGGTGTTATGGCGAGGGGAAGGGTGAAGCTTTCCTGAGAGAGAGAGAGAGAGAGAGAGAGAGAGAGAGAGAGTTAAATCTTGAGTGGTATTTGCCTGGCCAGCACGTATACACAGACATACATATACACACACATACACGCATTTCAAAACTACAAGCGGAATACGTGCACAAGACAGAGATTAAAATAGCAATTACATTAACACAATAATAATGGCATAAAGACAAAACACAAGCGAGCAAACTATTGAAAATTTAAAGGAAATTACCCCTGCCCCCCCAAAAAAAACTGAATTATTTAGCATACAAATCAAAGGTGACATATTTAACGTGTACTGGACCTACCCAAACCTCTTAAGGATTCTGGTGGAAAATATAAGGTACTTGGTAACTATAAATGACAGAAGAAACTCCAGAAAAGAAAGTATGAACATCGTCGTCGCGGCCTGATCACGGTCCTGACAAGAGTTAATGGCATTCGATTCCAATAAACGATAAGGAAGTGCCGAGTAGTATCCGAGCCTAGCGATATCCAGGAGCATAAAATCACCTCATCCTTGACCACCGAAGGGTCAAGACGTACCTGGCTTCTCTGGCAGCAGCCAGGTCAACTGTTATGTTGGCCCATACCAACTCCCTCCCCTGAACCCCTCCTCCCCACCGGAATATCAATAAGTTCTCGCCAGAAGTTACTATTTCATTTAGGAAAGGAATGGAACCAGTGTTGAACAGAGTTGAACAGTGGTGAACAGTGGTGAACAGTGCTTAAGTCAGTGAAAAACAACTCAACAGTAACAGCTGAGTCGTTCCCAAGCTAACCTTCACACAGTGAGGTCCCGTGTAGCTCCAGAGTGTTAAAGGTAGTGTCTTAACTTAAATATGAACAGGAACATTTCTTAAAACTATGCACAAGAGTCGGCCAGACGGAGTTACAAAGTATCAGGAAGCAGACCAGCCAGTGTACAACAATCTCGGCCTCAAGTTTGGGCGCCTTCTGTCAGAAAAGTTTTCGGCTGAGGGAGAGAAAGGGAGAGAGGAGAGACACTTGAGGAAACAGCCACCTTACGAGTAAGATCATATTATAGAAAACGGGAGACGGGTTTAGGATCACATTGGTCAGTAGAATCATAGGAAAATGATAGAAGATATTGATTATACAACACGTTATTAGGATTATAGAAAGCAGAGGGGGTTTTGGGATCAGATAATAAGCACAAAAATGGGAGATCAGAATTGTACAATGGGTCAGTAAATATAGAAAACGAGAGATGTGGGGTGGGGTGGGGTGGGGTGGGGCTTGAGGTGGGGAGTGGGTGGGGTGAGGATAGCCGTGAGGCTCGAGGGAATACCGAAGGGGTCGAAGCCTGAAAAGTTGGTACTTAGAATTTTCCTCCTCGCGGGTAACTTGGAGATGTAAGACCACACCTAATTAACTGAGTAGAGTTAAAGCAGGGATGGAAAGTCCAAAATGGCTTCAATATTACACCGAGACTCTGCCTTAGATAGATACGTTCACTTTAGCACCCGTTAAGAAATAAAATTAGGGGTTATGTCAAGATTAGGCAACCCAGTATATTTAACCTGATGATAAATACTCTTACACGAACCTAACCTAACCTAACCTAACCTAACCTAACCTAAGCTAACCTAACCTAACCTAACCTAACCTAAGCTAACCTAACTCCTCCATGTAGCGTTAGGGTGTGTAATCAGGTTAAATATGTTAGGGGTGTTAACAGCTTTCATGTGACCCAAAATTGGCATAGAGATTTTTTTTTTAAACTGAATTAAGTTAGTAATGGAAGAAGGGAGGGGAGGTGAGAGAGGGTTAATTCTCCAGAAAACAGCTGACAGGACTGGAAGGAGGCGAGGGGTGGAGGGAACAGCCATCACGAAAAACAAGTGGAGGGTGGCGGGAATTTAAGGGAGCAGCGACCAAAGGAAACAGGTAAAGGGTGGCGGGAATTTAAGGGAGCAGCGACCAAAGGAAACAGGTAAAGGGTGGCGGGAATTTAAGGGAGCAGCGACCAAAGGAAACAAGTGGAGGGGGGAGTGAGGGGTAGAGGGAGAGTCACGGGAACAGCCACCAAGAAAAATAAAGAGGAGGGGGTGAGGGGAAGAGGGACAGTCAAGGGAACAGCCAATGGAATAACAAGTTCAAAGAAAACGGAAGACCAAATTAAGAAAACGGAGGAAAGAATTAAGAAAACGTAATAACAAAGAAAATGTAGTGCAGGGACTTAGATTTAACGCCTTAAGGGGAGACTCACCCACCAGCCATCTTACCATTACTCCCTGTATGAAAAAGCCAAAACAAGTCGTGAATTTTGCTCTGAGTTTGCGAATAATTTTAGATCCACTTCAGCGAGGGGAGATTTGGCGACGACCGTGGAAACTTTTACGATAACGACGTCAGATATCAAGAGATGAGGAGGATAAAAAAAACACCAGCAGCATTGTTGGATTAGATATTAGCTAATTAAAAGATATAATTGAAATTAGAGGATGTGGCGTATCAGAGATGAGAGTGAAAGATATCGGAATTAGGGAATGAAAGGTGGAATGGAGAGCGAAATATATCGTAATTAAAATTGAAAGGTGTTTGGGATAAGAATTAAAGATATAATACTTGGGAATGAAAATTATCGTGATTAATAACGATCGATTTCAGAGCTCAGGGAGTGGACGATATCAGAGTTCAGGGAGAGGAAGATATCAGAGCTCAGGGATAGGAAGATATCAGAGCTAAGGGAGAGGAAGATATCAGAGCTCAGGGAGAGGAAGATATCAGAGCTCAGGGAGAGGAAGATATCAGAGCTCAGGGAGAGGAAGATATCAGAGCTCAGGGAGAGGAAGATATCAGAGCTCAGGGAGAGGAAGATATCAGAGCTCAGGGAGAGGAAGATATCAGAGCTCAGGGAGAGGAAGATATCAGAGCTCAGGGAGAGGAAGATATCAGAGCTAAGGGAAAGATATTTGTTTTATGGAGAGGAAGATATCAGAGAGAAGATATCAGAGCTCAGGGAGTGGACGATATCAGAGCTCAGGAGAGGGGAAGATATCAGATAAGGGAGGAAGATATCAGAGCTCAGGGAGTGGACGATATCAGAGCTCAGGGAGAGGAAGATATCAGAGCTCAGGAGAGGAAGATATCAGAGCTTAAGGGAGAGGAAGATATTTGTTTGTGAGAGGAAGATATCAGAGCTCAGGGAGAGGAAGATATCAGAGCTCAGGGAGATAAGACATTGTTTCAGGAGAGGAAGTATTTACTGGAGCCTCAGGGAGAGGGAAGCGACATTTCCAGAGCTCAGGAGTAGACATCAGAGTTAAGGGAGAGGAAGATATCAGAGCTCAGGAGAGGAAGATATCAGAGCTCAGGAGAGGAAGATATCAGAGCTAAGTGAGCAAAGATATCAGAGCTCAGAGGGAAGTTATCAGGAGCTAAGGGAGGACGATATCAGAGCTCAGGGAGTGGACGATATCAGAGCTCAGGGAGAGGAAGATATCAGAGCTCAGGGAGAGGAAGATATCAGAGCTCAGGGAGAGGAAGATATCAGAGCTCAGGGAGAATATCAGAGCTCAGGGAGAGGAAGATATCAGAGCTCAGGGAGTGGACGATATCAGAGCTCAGGGAGTGGACGATATCAGAGCTCAGGGAGAGGAAGATATCAGAGCTCAGGGAGAGGAAGATATCAGAGCTCAGGGAGAGGAAGATATCAGAGCTCAGGGAGAGGAAGATATCAGAGCTCAGGGAGAGGAAGATATCAGAGCTCAGGGAGAGGAAGATATCAGAGCTCAGGGAGAGGAAGATATCAGAGCTCAGGGCAGAAAGATATCAGAGCTAAGGGCAAAAAGATATCAGCTCAGAGGGAGAAAGATATCATAATACTGATAGCGGTAAAACTTGGAGGACTCAACAATGATGATTGATCTTAGGGTCGGTGGCCGTTCTCGGTGTCTCTGCTAAAGTGACTGAGTTTGGGAGAGTTTGGTCTGGTTTACCCCTGGAGGCCACTACTACGACCAAGTTGACGTGGGCCTCCCTGGAGTCTTAGGTCTACTGGGGTCATCTGGCGTCGGTGATGGTGGGTCTTAGGTCAACTGAGGTCATTGATGGACGGGAGGGAGGAGTTATATGAGAGTTATTGATGAAGGAAGAACCTTTGTCACCTCCATCTTATACTTCCATCTTCTTTCCTTTCCTTCCTTTTTTTCCCTTTTTATCCTTCATGTCCCTCTATCCTTCTCCCTTTCTCATTCACTGCTTTCTTTCCCTTTCTCCATGTCTCCCTTTCTTCATCTATCCCACCTTCCCTCCCTCCTCTCACCTCCCTTCCCTCCCTTTCCCTTCCCTCCCTCCCTCCCTCACACCTAGCTTGGTCCCGTCAAGACAAACACCTCAGCCGAAGCACAACATTAAAGCCCAGACTTAATATATAATTCCCCTCGGTCTGGACAAAAGAGACCCTGCTTCCCCTCTCCGTTCCTCCCCTCTTTCTCTCCCCTCCTATCCTTTCTCTCTCCTTCTGTACTCTCACCCCCTTTCACTCTTTTTCTCGTGTCCCCTCTTCCGCTTTCCTCTTTTTCTTCTTTATTTCACCTCCTCTGCTTTTCTCCTCCCCTTCCTTTTACTTTCTTTTTCTTTCTCTCCCCTTCCCTCTTTATCCCTTCTTTCCATTTCCGCTTTATTCCCATTCCTTCCTTATTCCACATTACTCCTTTTCCTCTCTTCCTTGCTTTTCTCTCTCCTTTTCTTTCCCCTCTCCACCTTTCATCTCTCCTTACCCTTTCCCCCTTCCCCTTGCCATCCCTTGCTCCCCCTCCCATCCCTCCGTCCCCCTCTCTATTCAGGTGTAGAAGTCCTATAGATCTCCCACCTCCTTCCACCTCCCCCACCCACCTTCCCTCTCCCTAGCCCCTCCTCCCCCCAACATAACCCTTCACCGTCTTCCTCTTCCCCCCTCCCGTGCCCTTTACAGACACGCCTCCCATTCCCTGCCTCTCACCCCATCACCCCTCCCCTTACCCCTCCCCCTCCCCTTACCCCCTCCACCCTCTCCTCGTACCCCTCCTATTCATATCATCGTCTTAAAGAGATAAAAAGAACACCTTCATATTTAAGAAAAATAACAGTAAAAAATCATCGCTCCTCGAATTAAAAGTGACTAGACCCATAATAACGCCTGGATAAAGTTAACATATAACGCCTGGATAAAGTTGACATATAACGCCTGGATAAAGTTAACATATAACGCCTGGATAAAGTTAACATAACGCCTGGATAAAGTTAACATATAACGCCTGGATAAAGTTAACATATAACGCCTGGATAAAGTTAACATATAACGCCTGGATAAAGTTAACATATAACGCCTGGATAAAGTTAAGAAATTTATGGATATCTGTAAATATTAGCGATATCCATTTATCTTCATAAAAAAATTATTTCCATCACATTTCGTCTTAAAAGCTTTTCAGTATCGGGTCAAACCTAGAAAAGACTGCAAAGAAGGAGGTCTCTCTAGAAGGAGGAGAAGGAGGAGGAGAGGAGAGGAGGAGGAGGAAAGGAGGAAGAGGAGGAGGAGAAAAGGAGGAGGAAGAGAGAAGGAGGAAGAGAGGAGGAGGAGGAGGAGGAGAGGAGGAGGAGGAGGGACAGATGTAGGACTAAAGAAAGCGACACAGTGAAGCTCCATTCATAGAGGGCGGGGGAATGAGACAGTTTACTCCCTGTCAGTAAGGCGTAAGTAAAATTGAATTCCCTCGGCAGCCATTCCGTCAGTGTCAACGCTTTTGGGGGAGACGTGGGTGGGTGGGGGGGGGGGGGGGGGGGCTCTTATGTCCACTCATGGCCCGGGCAGTGGCGAGGCTAGAGGGTCATTCGTCCTCTGAGGATAGTGGCCGGTCTTGGTTGTGGACGGAGGGAGGTGTAGCGTCTTGAGGGAGTTAAGTGAGGGAGATTTTTTTAAGGGAGTGGAAAGGCCTCATAGGGGGATTGAGAAAGGGGATTTTTATTCAGGGAGTGTATAGCGTCTTGTTGAAGTTATAGAGGGAGGCTTAAAGGGAGGGAACATTTTTTTAAGGGAGGGTAAAGTTTCGTGAAGAATTAAAGGGAGGGCAGATTTTCCTGGTGGACCTAACCTAACCTAACCTAACCTAAACTTAACTTAACTTAACTTAACTTAACTTAACTTAACTTAACTTAACCTAACCTAACCTAACCTAACCTAACTTAACCTAACCTAACCTAACCTAACCTAACCTAACTTAACTTAACCTAACCTAACCTAACCTAACCTAACCTAACCTAACTTAACCTAACCTAACCTAACCTAACCTTCCTCCCATCCCTCCTACCCTCTCTTTCCTTTTTTGCATTTCCCTGCTACATTCCTTCTCCTTCTCTCTCCTTCCTTTCCTCCTTCCTTCCTTCCCTCCTACCATAGATCCACCACCTATAGGTTCACACAGTAGATGGACGTGACAAGTCTAACCACTTAACACACCCAAGTGAGACGGTAACCACAACTACCACCATCACCACCACTACTACCACCTCCCTCACTCAGTATCACCACTACTAACCACACCTTCACCACCACCACTACCCATACCTTCACCACAACCACCCACACCCTCACCACCACCACCAGCCACTACCACCACCACTACAACTACCACCATCACCACCAACCACGCCCTCACCACCACCACCACCACCACCAGAAGCTAGTAGGAACGTGAGAAAGACACAGCTGTTTGAGAAATCTTTTGTAGTGAGAGTTTATGTGGAAAATATTTGTAAAATGCACTGGAAAAAAATATACAAGACATAAATTTTTACAAGGCAGGACAAGAGTGCAGCAGCTGTGAACCGCAGAAGAATGCCTGAAAGGGCTTTTGACTGCTGTGAAATGCTGTGAAAAGGGTGAAAAGGGAGTGATCGGCTTGCTGGAGATTGTGAAAGGAGCGGGGTTTCGAATTAAACCGAGTTGTGATTTGGGTTGTAAGATGTTGTGAAGAGAGTTATGGGGTTATTGTTTTGACTGAGTGGGGCTTGGGGTTATGAGAGGGCCCTAGAGTGGGATATGAGAGGTCAAGACGAGGAGGGGATTATAAGAGGGCAAGAGGTAGGAGGGATTATGAGAGGGCAGGATGGAGGGGGGTAATGAGAGGGGAGCAAGAGGGAGGGTGGATAGAAGAGGGAGCAAGAAGGGAGGAGGGGGTTATAGAGAGGGCAAGATGGAGGAGGGTAATGAGAGGGCAAGGGAGCTAGTGGGGGCAATAAATGCAGGTATAGGTAGCAATGTCTAGTTTACCTTCACCTGCATCTCATTAATCTTACGACGAAGGTAATTAGATTTTTAATATTTGGATTCCACCATCTTTTCCTGTAGCCGCCCCTGTAGCCGTCCCTGTAACCCGTCCCTGTGGCCGTCCCCTGTAGCCGTCTCCTGTAACAGGTCCCTGTAGCCCGCCCCTGTGTGGAGTCCCCTGTGTGGCAGATCCCCTGTAACCGTCCCTGTAGCCGTCCCCTGTGGCCGTCCCTGTAGCCCGTCACTCTTGTAACCGTCCCCTGTAGCCGTCCTGTAACCGTCCCCTGTAACCCAGGTCCTATGGCCGTCCCCTGTGGCCGTCCCCTGTAACCGTCCCCTGTACCCGTCCCCTGTAACCTTGCGTCTCTCCTGTAGCTCGGGTTAAGTAGTTCCTTACCAGCGCCTTAAAAACACCTGCCATTAATTACAAACAAACAAATCTTGAAGGGCTGTGTGTGTGCTCTCTCTCTCTCTCTCTCTCTCTCTCTCTCTCTCTCTCTCTCTCTCTCTCTCTCTCTCTCTCTCAACCTTCACCCCACATATCGTATAGTTGATGACAGTCGTGGTGGCGCCAATTTTCTTATTCCGGGTTTCAATGATGACTGTAAATCCACAACATTCCATCTATACATATAAGAGCTATTTTATTTCCGGGTTCCATCGTCTCCTTCAGGAATATTTGTAATCTTTATCTTTTTTTTGCGCTATTTTTTTATCATTTTATGTATTATCGTATTTTTGTGGTCGGATTTCTTTTATTATCAATTATTTGAGAGTATTTACCTATTCATCTGGTCCTATTTACTACCCTATTAAAAGTTTCTCCTACGTCAGTACACTCTATATACTTTCAAACTGACCCGACCTCTCCCCTTTAACTCTCACTCCAGTCCCCACTTCCTACTCTCTTTCTCTCTCTCTCCCTCTCATCCTTTTTTTTCACAGCTTTATTCATTTGTTTCTCCCTCTCCTTCCCCCTCTCTCCCTCTCTCCTTTTTCCTCGCCCCCCCGATTCCAATATCTCGGCTTCACCCTCATTTACTTCAAAACTTCGACCTCTTGAAGACAAAGATTCTGGGGAGGTTGTCACGTGGGTCACATTCTTCCCTGACGGTGAGCAAACGGTGTCACCCATCTCGACATCATCCACATTGTTCTCCAACTTGAGGCTGTACAGAGACACGTCACGACAGCCTCCCAGATACTACAGTTCACCCCACACAGTGTTAAAAAAAAATATTTCGAAAATCTCTAATGCATTTTAAGACGATTTGGAAGATTTAAATACTGTCCCGAAATGATAGAATGTATGAAAATATGCTTCGAATCACCCACCGAAGCGTTTGAGGCTCATCTAAATATTGTCTTTATACTGTATATATATATGAGACATTGTTATGACCTTCAGTGTCCATTATTAGTACAGGAGTTACCCGGAGTGAGACCTGCGATGTTTGGTAGTCACACTAGATAACAGCCTTCTCATATTTGTCCCGGGCGAGAGAATGAACTCAAGACACTGTACTCAAGTCATTAAAATCCTTATAAGCGTTTTAATATAAAAATATGAGTGTTACATTTTCATTGTGTATCTGTTTATAAGACACTTGTAATACAACTTATCACTGATGTATTTTAAAATGGCCTGGGACGCCATAAGATGCTCTGAACCAGTTCGAGACGATGCGCGAAACTTTTAGCCACGCTCATAAATCTTCAAAACATTTTATGAAACTCAGACACACACACACACACACACACACACACACACACACACACACACACACACACACACACACACACACACACACACTTAGAGGTGCTTTGAAATCTTTATTTACATCTCCAATTCCTTGCAACCACTTCAAGATTGCGAAAATTCACCTCCTCGACTGAGCATGTTTTAATTTATTCTGGAGTCGTTCCTTACACTGTGAGACATCTTTCACGACTGTTTGGTACTTGAAACTCGTCAGTAACCATTGAACTTTAATGCCGAGACATTTTGAAACACTTTAAAGATTAATTTGATCCACAAGAATACTTTATGCCTTTTATTGATGACTCTCAAAGCTTTGAAGCCTTACAGGAAGCTTTGAAACCCATCAAAACACTCTGAAACACTTTGAAACTCCTCGACACACTGTCCTCACGCTCTGAAACAGCCGAAAATTTAACCCCCTCCCCCAGTTTATTTAACTTGAAGATTAATCACCTAACTTAACCAAACATCGCCTAACCATACCTACCCATAACTTAACCTAACCTAACCAAACCTACCCATAACCTAACCTACCTTAGCCTACCCATAACCTAACCTAACCCCTTTCAAGTAGCTTTATGGAGGTTAATCTTCGGGTTGAATTAAAGTGATGGGGCAAACCTTCAGATGACCCGGAGGCTGGCTGGCGTCTCCCTCCTGCCGCTGGTATACTGTATCGAGGGAAGGAAGCATTGGTCGCCGGTGCAACTTATATGTGTGGTTCTTGTAGCGGAAACTGGGGGTTAGTATCAGCTGCCCTGGAGAGAAATTGCTGACTTCCCCTTGTGTAGAGATTACAATTTGTATTTATTTACTTATTATTATTATTATTTCTTATTATTATTATTATTATTATTATTATTATTATTATTATTATTATTATCATTAAGTGTGTGTGTATATGTATGTATGTGTGTGTGTGTGTGTGTGTGTGTGTGTGTGTGTGAGGACAGTAGGATATTTTATCGTACAATTCATTTCACTTTATAGTCTGAATTAACAAACATCTTGAGGAGATCCTTTACAAGTTTTCCTTTGAATTCAATATCAAGATGTTTATAACAGTGAGGGAAGAACTAACAGGGCTCTCACCCACACACACACACACACCCACACCCACACACACACCCACACACCCACACACCCACACACACACACACACACACACACACACACACCCACACACACACACCCACACACACACACACACACACACCCACACACACCCACACACACACACACACACCCACACACACACAATAAGCGGAAGAGTGAGTCAGTCTGTGATTGCTAGCCCCGTCCACCAGAATACTAACACTGACCCTGGCGATGAATACTGGAGGCGGCCCTATGACAAAACTACTCCAGGCAATTAGTGTTCTGGGACGCTAATTGGTCCGTGATATTCTCATTTTGTCGCAGGTCTTATCTCTGGACGGTCTCTGTTTCCTGATAATTGAATGATGGATTATTTTATCTCATCTGGTTTAAAGATTTATGAGTTTAAGGAGACAGGAAGCCATTTACAACATACCTTCACATGTCCTCAATTTACATATGCAGTGTACAAAGAGATTCTTATCATCCACATTAATTCACAAAGCTTGATATTAATTCAGTATGCATAGTAAGTCGGGTCGTCAAACCTTCTCTCTTACGTATCTGAAAGTTTTAATATTTAACACAAAGTCAACTATTATTATAAAGGGTTTTCATCCACTACACATCTTTAATATGGCAAGGAAACTCCCCACCATCTCCTTCCCCCCCCCCGTCGTCCACCACAACCTCCCACCCACCCCCAACACCCACCGCCACCCCCCCACCACCCCCCACATCATGTAAGGCAAGTAAGAACTTCTCATACGGCCACCAATCTTACGTTTCTTGTTCCGATTTCAATAAAACTTGGAATATTAAGACTCCAGGCGGGCCTCCTAAAGTGAAAGAGGGAGGAGGGAAGGAGAGAGGGGAGAGGGAGGAAGGTCGGGAGGGAGGAGGGGATAGGAGGAGGATAGGAGGGAGGGGGGGATGGGAGGAGGGAGGGAGGAAGGACGGGAGGAGGGGGGAGGGAGAGAGAGAGAGAGAGGAAGAGAATGGAGGAGAGAGGGGTTTTGCCGTTTCCACATAATTTCTCCCCCCTCCTTCTCTCCCCTACCCTCCCATCCCCCCAAAAAAATGGTGACTCGCTGGACGTCTGGCCCTGTTACTGTCCCCACCAATCAGTGCCGGCTGCTCCCTTCTGCCAGGCGTTGTATGGCATAGTGCCTCTCTGTCATCACCCTCAAGTTACGTCATCACCTCCACAGTTACGTCATCATCCCCTCACAGTTACATCACAGTCACAGCACCCCTCACACGTCATCACCCTCACAGTTACATGTCATCTCCTGCATTGAGCGAGGCAGTGTTGCGAGCGATGGCCTTGTGAGCGAGGGCAGTGTTGAGCGAGGCCGAGTGTTGAGGCAGTGGGAGCGAGGCAGTGCAGAGCGAGGCAGCTTTGGGCAGGCAGAGCGAGGCAGGCAGGAGCGAGGCAGTGGTGAGTGAGGCAGTGTTGCGAGCGTTGTGAGCGAGGCAGTGAGGCGAGCGGAGCGAGGTGTTTGGGCAGGCAGGCGGGAGCAGGAGCGCAGAGCGAGGCGGCAGGCAGTGAGGCAGTGTTGTGAGCGAGGCAGTGCAGTGGGAGCGAGGCAGAGCAGTGTTGTGAGCGAGGAGGTAGTGTTGTGAGCGAGGCAGTGTTGTGAGCGAGGCAGTGTTGCGAGGCAGGCAGGCGAGGCAGGCAGAGCGAGTGTAGTGAGCGTGGTGCATGAGGCAGTGTTGTGAGCGAGGCAGGCAGTGTTGTGAGCGCAGCAGTGCATGAGGCAGGAAGCAGGCAAGGAGGCAGTTGTGGAGCGAGGCAGTGTTGTGAGGAGTTGTGCAGAGCGAGGCAGTGTGGCTTAGCCTGCCTCTCTCTCATCACCAAGTGGTCTTCCGTCTATTCCAAATGATGTCTAACTTCCTCTCCTCGCTATTTTGTGTTTGTGGTTGAAGCATTAAAGTTCTAAGACAGGTGTGGTGGTGGTAGTGGTGATGTGGTGGTGGTGGTGGTGGTGGTGACAGGTGGTGGTGGTAGTGGTGATGGTGGTAGAGGTAGTGGTGGTGGTGGTGGTAGTGGTGATGGTAGTTGTGGTGGTGGTGGTGACAGTGGTGGTGGTGGTGGTGGTGACAGTGGTGGTGGCGGTGCTGGTGGTAGTGGTGGTGGTAGTGGTGGTGACAGTGGTGGTGGTGGTAGTTGTGTAGTGGTTATGGTTGGATCGAGTCCTTTGGAGGAGTGTGGAGGAGGAATAAGGAAGAAGAGGGAGGAGGAGAAGGAAGAGGAGGAGAGGAGGAGGAAGAGTGGAGGAGGAGGAGGAGGAGGAAGAGGTGGGAGGAGGGAGGAGGAGGAGGAGGAGGAAGAGTGTGGAGGAGGGAGGAGGAGGAGGAGGGAGGAGGAAGAGTGGAGGAGGAGGAGGAGAGGAGGGAGGAGGAGGAGGAGGAGGGGAAGAGGGGAGGAGGAGGAGGAGGAGGAGAGGGGAGGTGGAGGAGGAGGGGGAGGAGGAAGAGGGGGAGGAGGAGGAGGGGGAGGAGGAGGAGGGGGAGGAGAAAGAGGAGGAGGAGGAGGAGGAGAAAAGAGTGGATGAGGAGGGGGAGGAGGAAGAGTGTGGAGGAGGAGGAGGAAGAGTGTGGAGGATGAGGAGGAGGAGGAAGAGGTGAAGAGGAGGAGGAGGAGGAGGAGGAGGAGGAGGAGGTGGAGGAGGAGGAGGAGGAGGAAGAGGAGGAGGAGTGGGGAGGAGGAAGAGTGAGGAGGAGGAGGAGGAGGAAGAGTGTGGAGGAGGAGGGGAGGAGGAAGAGTGTGGTAGCATTGTACACGTGTCATCTAAGGTCCACTTGTCTTCATCTCGACACATAAAAAGGAAAATGTTAGGCTTACCATTACACAGTCACCATCACCATACATTACACAGTACACAGTCACCATCACAGTCACCATTCACATCACAGTCACATCACCATACACAGTCACCATCACCATACACAGTCACCATCACCATACACAGTCACCATAACACAGTCACCATCACCACACAGTCACCATACACAGTCACCATCACCATACACAGTCACCATCACCATACACAGTCACCATACACTGTCACATCACCATACAGTCACCCAACACATCACCATGACCATCACACATGTCACCATCACCATACACAGTCACCATCACCATACACAGTCACCATACACAGTCACCACACCATACCATACACAGTCACCATACACTGTCACCATCACCATACACAGTCACACACACCATCACCATAACACAGTCACCTCTCCCTACTTATTGTCACCCTCCCCTATCTACCTCAAGGGGAGAGAATGAGGAGACTCTACCTCACATCATTAATGGTTCCTCTTTATAAAAGTCAATTACTTGACTTGTATAGTGTGTGTGTGTGTGTGTGTGTGTGTGTGTGTGTGTGTGTGTGTGTGTGTGTGTGTGTGTGTGTGTGTGTGTGTAGGAGTGTGTGTGTGTGTGTGTGTGTGTGTGTGTGTGTGTGTGTGTTAAGACGGAAGGTGTCGTGTTTTTTTCCTCCACTTGTGTTAAGGTCACCACGGGTCACGGGAGGTCAACAGGTAGGATGAGGCGATAGACGGGGGGGGGCACTGGTGGTAGAAGCGGTACCGTTCTTGCCTCGCAAGCGAGATGTCACGGGTTCGATTCCCGGGCCGGTGGAAGTTGTTTGGACTTACTTCCTAGCCCCCATTAGTCCCTGTTCACCTAGCAGTAAAGTAGGTACCTGGTGTAAGTCGAAAGTTGCGAATTCGTATTCAGGGAGTTGTTGGAGCTTCCAATAACTTGATGACATAAACCATTGACTCTTCAGGCTTCTACGCCCTTGACTCTTCAGGCTTCTACACCCTTAACTCATGAGACATAAAGGCAAGCATGAACTTAGCATGCTTCCCTGTTGGGCGCTGTAAACGCTTCTGCGCTTCACTTTACACAGGATGTAAGAGGGTGCCCAATAAACTAGCCCCCTTGTGGGCAATCTAAAAAAAACTAATCGATAGACGAGTCACTAAACTGGCTAATTGTGTTTATCAGGGAGTGAGGGGCTGGGAGTGACAGACCAGGGAGGGAGAAGGGAGTGAGGGGCTGGGAGTGACAGACCAGGGAGGGAGAAGGGAGTGAGGGGCTGGGAGTGACAGATCAGGGAGGGAGAAGGGAGTGAGAGGGTGGAAGGAGGGGAGAGGGAGAGGGAAAACTCTTCGATTATACGACTTCCGTTTCAGTTTTAGTTTCAGTTTACATTTTGTTGTTGATCCAGTTTCAGCTTAATTTCAGTTACAGTTAAAACTTCAGCTTCATTTACAGTTTAAGTTTATATTTCTCCTTCAGTGTTAACTTCAGTACAACAAACACACAAACAATAAAGACAAAAATAACAAAAACACAGATAAAATTGGAATGTTATCGGGCATGGGCGTGGGGACTGTGGGCGTGTGGATGTATATGTGCCGGGGTGTGGGTGAACTTACGATGATGGGCGTGTGTGGATGATTATTATAGGCATGTAATTTTGTGGGAGTATGGAGATAATTGTGTTGGAATGTGAGGGTGGGCGTGTAAGGGTGTGGGTATAATTGTGTGGGCATCTGGGAAGTGAGTTTGTGGGCGTATGGGCGTGTGGGCGTGTGACCAGAGCTGTGAAATATCCCCAGCTCGGGTCTTGTGATGGGCGATGCTCTGCAGTACCTAGCCTGTTGATCAATAGCTGCTGGTACTCTCTCTCTCTCTCTCTCTCTCGCGCGCTGGTGCTGCTTTCCTCACTCACTTTATCTCTCTCTCTCATTGTTTCCCCTCATTCGCTTTATCTTTCTCTCTCACTGCTTTCCTCTCTCTCTCTCTCTCTCTCTCTCTCTCTCTCTCTCTCTCTCTCTCTCTCTCTCTCTCTCTCTCTCTCTCACACACACACACAAATTGGGTCACATTCCCCGTGGACGAGAACTTGTTAATATTATAATGTATTACTGCGCTTCACTAACCATTGTCCTTGTCCTTAAGAGCGTGGGTTTAGAGTTAGTAAACACACTTATCATTAATAATTATAATTTCAGAGGTACTGTACTGTATATGTCTGGTTGAAACATCTCACTATATTGACATTTTAAGGTACTCAAGATAGATTGATATTGATATTGATATAGTTTATTTAGCGAGAAAAATACTGATATAGAATGGATAATAATAACAATATTGACATGGCTTACTAGTTCATTGTTCATTTTTGTTCGTAAAATAAAGAGAGTGTCAAATTCCAAATTGATATTTTAGAAAATGTTCATCAATGCAGAAAAATAAATAAATTCAAGGGAATTATATTAAAAATGATGACCCACAAATTTTTCAAATATTTACGTAAAGTCGCAGAAAAAGTCGAAATATTAGATCGTATTATACAACATTTATCAGTAAAAGCGAGGCTTTAATCTTGAGAGAGGCAGTTTGTCTTCAGTAAGTAAGAAATAATGTATATTTTATTCATTCAGCAAAACATTTATTCGTGTATCTTAGATCTTATACGTAAGAGCATTTGAGACATATTATCCTTAGGCATATAATTATTTTCTTATATGTAAAAATGTCAATTACTTTTTACATTTACAAACAAAAAAATTTAAAGACGAACAATAATCATAGTTTCATTCATGATATTTTACTCTTTTAAATGTACTAAAATAAAAAAAAATTGCCTGTTTTTTTGTGTAATTTTTTTTTCCGAGGTGAAATATTCTCTCAGTCGCGTCTAAAACTTATGTAAAATGAAAAGAAAATAACTGAGGAAGATTCTTTTCATGGAGAAGGTGGCGAGTGTTGAAGATTTTCCGTGCATATCCTCCACTTCCAGTCCCGGGTAACGTGACGCCCCTCTGCCACTCTTTGATGGCTAAGATCAACGTGACTACCCTAAGGTGCCTCTGATGCCGGGAGGGAGGGAGAGGGAGGGAAGGGAAAGGGAGGGAAGGGAGAGGGAAGAGAGGAGGAGGAATGAGAAAGGAGAAGGAGGGAGAAAAGAGAGGAAGGGAAGGAGGGAGGGGAAGAGGTAGGAGGGGAAAGGGGATGCAAGAGGAACAGAGAGAGAGAGGAATCAACTGCAATGTTTACCAATCTTCCTCGATAACTACACCTTAAGATTCTTCTCCTATAACGTTATGTTGACTATAATTAAAGTAATAATAAATTCACTAAACATCTATCACATCTAATTCAAGTTAAACGACCCTTTCATATTAACACTTCTGTCCCGATTAACTAAGTCAGACATCGTCACTAAATCGAAGAAAAATAATAGGCACGAGAGGAACTTTTTTTTTGTATCCGGGTTATCGCCTTTTACGTACCATCGTCCCCTTTAAACCCGTGTCCTATGTACCACCAGTGTGAGCCTTGACCATACGGCATTCCCTGACTGCTAATGGAAATTAATTATATTTTGATGGGAATCATTAAAGTTTCGACAGGTGGAAAACATTACGTCCATTTTGCAGGCATTGATGTGCTGGTAAGTGAGTGGGTGAGTGGGTGAGTGAGTGGGTGAGTGGGTGAGTGAGTGGGTGAGTGAGTGGGTGAGTGGGTGAGTGAGTGGGTGAGTGAGTGGGTGAGTGAGTGAGACCCGGTCAGCGGTCGCCATCTTTTTTAAACTTTCTGTAGTTGTAAACAGCTGATTTTTGTTTACTGTTTGCAGGCGAGAGTCGTGTATGTGTGTGTTTTTCGCAGATACATACATACATACATACATACATACATACATACTGTTACGCCGTCTCTTAATTTACTTAAATATCCAGGTTCTAGGCGTAACCAAACAAAAATGTGAAGTAAATTAAAAGGGAATAAAAATAAATAAAGTAAACCTTTAAGAATTTAATTAATTAAATATTAACACAATAAAGAGCCTCGTAGGCTGTCACAACAAATTGATTCACCATCGAAACTTTTAAGACACAAATGAAACTAAACATCGAAACATCAAAAGAATAAAAATAAAGCATTGGATTATGTTAACACTGCATAAACATATAAAAACTAACACTGAAATTAACTAACGTGAAACAACACTGAATTACTTAAATGTAACGAAGCAAATACTGATGGACATAAATAGAGATATAAATAGGTACTCACATAGATATACCACATTGGTGGCGACAGGAACAACACAAATAAATTAAGTATAAGTAACAGGTGACGAGTGTCACTCAAAGGATGTTAACTGTATGACAAGAGGACTGAACTAACTCCGTCAGTTGGTGGGTCCTATATATAAGGTCGGCTCCCGCCACGCGACCCGCCGGTGGGTCGTTTAACGATGCAGATGGTCGTTAGAGAACAAAGAATACTTGTTACAATACTAAATAAAGAAATAAGATGGGCTTGAACAAATATTAACAGTTAAAACCTTAACAGCACAGGGTAAGGTGACTAGAATATATAATAGTAAATTTAACACATCATTACAGGAATAATATGGAACAACATGGGAGCATGTTATATACGACACGGTCGTAACAATACATAAACCACACACACACACACACACACACACACACACACACACACACACACACACACACACACACACACACACACACACACACACTACAATGACATATCACTTGACCTTAGCAACTCAATTACTGGGTCGATCCATCATTTACGCGGTCCACCTCTCTTCCTCTTCCTCAGTCTCCTCTTCATCCTCTTCCTCCTCCTCTTCATCCTGTTCCTCCTCCTCTTCCTCCTCTTCTTCCTCCTCCTCCTCTTCCTCCTCCTCTTCATCCTCTTCTTCCTCCTCTTCCTCCTCAGTCTCCTCTTCATCCCTCTTCCTCCTCCTCTTCATCCTCCTCCTCCTCCTCCTCTTCCTCCTCGTCATCCTCCTCCTCCTCTTCATCCTCCTCCTCATTCTACCTACGAGTACAGCATCCTAAATACTCATCGTCGTATATCGTCACTCATTCATCATACACCGTTACTCATTCATCATACACCGTTACTCATTCATCATACACCGTTACTCATCATCATACACCGTCACTCATTCATCATACACCGTTACTCATTCATCATACACCGTTACTCATCGTCATACACCGTCACACATTCATCATACACCGTTACTCATTCATCATACACCGTTACTCATCGTCATACACCGCCACTCATTCATCATACACCGTTACTCATCGTCGTATATCGTCAGTCATCCATCATACACCGTCACTCATTCATCATCCACCGTTACTCATCGTCATACACCACCACTCATTCATCATACATTACTCATCATCATATATCGTCACTCATTCATTATACACCATCCACACATTCATCATACACCGTTACTCATCGTCTACCGCCACTCATCATCCACCGTTACTCATCGTCGTATATCGTCACTCATCCATCTTACCGTCACTCATTCATCATACACCGTTACTCATTCATCATACACCGTTACTCATTCATCATACACCGTTACTCATTCATCATATACCGTCACATTCATCATACACCGTTACTCATCGTCATACACCGCCACTCATTCATCATACACCGTTACTCATCATCATATATCGTCACTCATTCATCATGCACCGTTACTCATCGTCATACACCGTTACTCATCGTCATACACCGCCACTCATTCATCATACACCGTTACTCATCGTCGTATATCGTCACTCATCCATCATACACCGTCACTCATTCATCATACACCGTTACTCATTCATCATACACCGTTACTCATTCATCATACACCGTTACTCATTCATCATATACCGTCACACATTCATCATACACCGTTACTCATCGTCATACACCGCCACTCATTCATCATACACCGTTACTCATCATCATATATCGTCACTCATTCATCATGCACCGTTACTCATCGTCATACACCGTTACTCATCATCATATATCGTCACTCATTCATCATAGGACAGTTTTAATTGGACGGGAATATAATGTTAATACGACCAATAAAATTACCCAAAGAAATCATTATCCACCTTTATTCATATACATATTCTCAGTATGCATATTAACATATTAAACAGACGTTCATATGACAAGTATACATATCCATAGGCTAGGGTATACATATCCATAGGCTAGGGTATACATATTCATATAACGAATATAGTCATACAAGTAGTCACATCTGCATAATCAGTATATACACCCATTTACTAAGTATACATAATATATTCATTGAGTATACATATCTCTGTGGTGAATATTAATATACGTAAAAAAAATTATTCTGGATAAATATGCGAAAAATAAACTTGAGAAGGAATAGGTACACAGAGGGTCATCTTGTGAAGGTCATAATGAAAGTCCAGGAGGGAGGAAGCACCTTGAGGGTGTGGGTGAGGGGAAAGTGTGAAGGAAGGGGTGAAGAGGAGGGGTAAAGATCTTACCCCTTAGGTCTTCTTCATTCTTGGCTAGTCACCCCCCCCCTCTGTTCTTGCTTCTGTCATCTATTTCCTCTTCTGTCTTCTCCTCCTCCTTCCATTTCTCTTCTTCTATATTTTCCTGTCTTTAGTTTACTCCTCCTCTTCCTCATCCCAGCCCCTCCTCCTCCTCCTCCTCCTCCTCCTCCTCCTCCCCCAGCTCCTCCTCCTCCTCCCAGCCCCTCCTCCTCCTCCTCCTCCTCCTCCTCTCCCAGCTCCTCCTTCTCCTCCTCCTCCCCAGCCCTCCTCCTCCTCCCAGCCCTCCTCCTCCTCCTCCTCCTACCAGCTCCTCCCCCTCCTCCCAGCTCCTCCTCCATCACCCTTTTCCATCACCCTTTTCCATCACCCTTTTCCATCCCCTTTTCCATCAACCTTTTCCATCACCCTTTTCCATCACCTTTTCATCCCCTTTTCCATCACCCTTTTCCATCAACCCTTTTTATCCTTTTCCATCACCCTTTTCCATCAACCCTTTTCCATACCCTTTTCCATCACCCTTTTCCATCACCTTTTTCCATCAACCCTTTCCATCACCCTTTTCCATCACCCTTTTCCATCAACCTTTTCCATCAACCCTTTTCCATCACCCTTTTCCATCAACCCTTTCCATCACCCTTTTCCATCAACCTTTTTCCATCACCCTTTTCCATCACCCTTTCCATCACCCCCCAACTTTCTCCCCAATATTTATCACTTCTTTTATTCCACCTTTTTCCATATTATCTCCTCCATCTATCTTCCTTCCCTTCCTTCCTTCCTTTTACCTTCATTTTGTATCCATTAACATTCTCACCTCCCTTCATTCCTTCACTTCCTCCTTCCTCTCTCCATCATTCCCATCACTTCCCTCATCTCCCCTCACTCCCCTCATCTCCCCCCCTCCTCCCCTCATCTCCCCTCCTCCTCATCTCCCCCTCCTCCCCTCATATTTAAAATCTCACACGCCGGAGGATGAATGTGACAGATTATATCCTGACGCTGGGAATGTGATGTTGAGCTGGACACATTCATTCAGTATATGCTCTCTCTCTCTCTCTCCTCTCTCTCTCTCTCTCTCTCTCTCTCTCTCTCTCTCTCTCTCTCACCCATTTTCCCTCAGATTTGCACCACCGACCGAGAGAGAGAGAGAGAAAGGTAAGAGAGAGAAGAAAGATGAAAGAGATAAGAAAGAACTAAGAGAGATAGAGAGACTAAGAGAGATGAGAGACTAAGAGAGAGATAGAGAGACTGAGAGAGATAGAGACTAAGAGAGAGATAGAGAGCTAAGAGATAGAGAGCTAAGAGATAGAGACTAAGAGAGAGAGAGATAGAGACTAGAGAGATAGAGACTAAGAGAGATAGAGACTAAGAGAGATGAGAACTAAGAGAGAGAGAGACTAAGGATGAGACTAAGAGAGATAGAGATAAGAGAGATAGAGACTAAGAGAGAGATGAGAGACTAAGAGATAGAGACTAAGAGAATAGAGACTGAGAGAGAGATAGAGAGACTAAGAGATAGAGACTGAGAGAGAGATAGAGAGACTGACTCACTACCTCGACTGATACCATCTCCCTCGGTGTCCCGCCTTCGGTCTCACCTCCCCTCAGCTGTGTCGGGTCGGCTGGCCTCATCCACATGTTATCTCGTTGAGGGATTCAATTTAACCTTATTTTTGTGTCTAAGGCAGCCGACGGGAGGCACAATTTCAGACATATTTAACAGGCGGAGAAGAGACAGTTGGAGAAGAAGACAGTTGGAGAAGAGAAGGAAAAGAGATATAAGAAGGAAGGGTAGAGATAGGGAGGAGGAGGAGGAGAGAGAGAG
>NW_024722374.1:112500-117244 GCF_018991925.1 Homarus americanus
AAACCTAACCTGACCTAACCTAACCTAACAAACCTAACCTAACCTAACCTGACCTAACTAGCCTAACCCAAACCTAACTAACCAACTAACCCCTAACCAAACCTAACCCAACCTGGCCTAGACCTAACCTAATTCTCAATACCAACCAAACCCTAACCTAACCTGAGCCTAACCCAACCTAAGCAAACCTAGCTACAACCTGCCTAACCTGACCCGACACCTAACCTAACCTGACCTAACCTAACAAACCTAACCTAACCTAACCTAACCTAACCTAACCTAGCAAACCAACCTAACCCTAACCTAACCAAACCTAACCAAACCTAACCTAACCAAAACCTAACCTAACCTGACCCTAACCTAACCTAACCTAACCAAACAAACCTAACCTAACCTAACCAAAAACCTAACCTAACAACACAACCTAACCTAACCTAACCTGACCTAACCTAACCTGACCTAACATAACACGACCTAACCTAACCTAACCTAGCAAACCTAACAAACTTCAACCTGACCTAACCTAACCTGACCTAACCTAACCTAACCTGACCTAACCTAACCTAGACCAACCTAACCTGACCCAACCTGCAACCTGACACAACCTCTACCATAACCAAGCCTAACCTAACCTCAAACCCCAAACCTGACACAACCTAACCTAACCCAACCCTAACCTACAACTGACCTAAACCACTAACTCATCAACCCTACAACCTAACCTAACCTAACCTAACCTAACCAAACCTAACTAACCTAACCAAACCTAACCTAACCAAACCTAACCTAACACAACCTAACCTAACCTAACCTAACCAAGCAAACCTAACCTAACCTAACCAAACCTAACCTAACCTGACTAACCTAACCTAACCTGACCTAACCTAACCTAACCTAACCAAACCAAACCTAACTTCTAACCCTACCAAACCTAACCTAACCTGACTAACCTAACACAACCTGACCTAACCTAACCTGCCTAACTAACACAGCCTAACCCTAACCTAACCTAACCAAACCTAGCAAACCTAACCTGACCTAACCTAACCTAACCTGACCTAACCTAACCTCACCTAACCTAACCTAACCTGACCTAACCTAACCTAACCTGACCTAACCTGACTAACCTAACCTAACCTGACCTAACCTAACAACTTCCTAACACAACACAACAACCTAACCAAACCTAACCTAACCTAACTACAAACCTAGCACAACCTAACCAAACCTAACCTAACCTAACCTAACCAGAAGCCAAACCTAACCTAACCTAACCTGACTAACCTAACCTAACTAACTCAAACCCTAACCTTTGCTTTATAGCTTTGTTAATTCTCTTTGCTTCGCTTTTTTATGTGTTATATCGGCGGGTTTTTGTATTACTTAATTCTGTCCAATAGTTTTATTATTTTTACTATTATTTATTTATCTGTTGTATGTTTTCTTTATTATTATTATTTATTATTATTCTTATTATTATTTTAAACTTCATCCGATATCTTTTGTTTCCTTATGCATGAATCTTTATCACTCGTTATATGTTCCTCTCTCCTCCCCAACTACCTATTTCCTGTTCATCTCATCGTTTCCTCTTCCTCCTGTTCTAATTCTTCATCCCATTTATTCTCCTCTGTTTTTCTGTTTCCATTATCCTCTAAACTATTTATTTTTGTTCAGTATATTTCAATTTATTCTCCCGATTAATTTATTTTAGCTACGTGTTTCTCTATTTTCTTACTTTTATTTCATATTTCAGTTCTCTCTCTCTCTCTCTCTCTCTCTCTCTCTCTCTCTCTCTCTCTCTCTCTCTCTCTCTCTCTCTCTCTCTCCTCCTCAAAGACATCTCAATTAATACCCTTCCTTCTCCTTATTCTCTTTCATTGTCTCCTCTTTTATCTTTGGTTCTCCGTTGTTCCTTCAGTTTCCCCTTGACTGGTTTTTTCTTCCAAAGAAGGGATAGAGGGTAGGAAGAGAGGAAGGAAGGAGAAGGAGAATAAGACGGATGAGAGGAAATGGGAAAAATAAAGAGAATGAGGAATTGGGATAAGTAAAACGTGGAATATTTGGATAGAGACGAGAGGGACAACGGAACAACAGGTTAGGTTGGTCAGGGGAACGTGGAACGGACTAGGGTGGTCAGGGACGTGGAACGGACTAGGTGGTCAGGAGCATGGAACGGACTAGGGTGGTCAGGGAGACGTGGAACGGACTAGGGTGGTCAGGGAACGTGGAACGGATTAGGGTGGTCAGGGAACGTGGAACAACAGGTTAGGATTGGTCATGTTGGCAAGGGTGTAGGGGTGGCTAAGAGAACAGTAGAATAAAGGGTCAATATCAAGGGAACGTGGAACAATGTGTGAAAAGGACCAAAGAAACGATGGAACAGTAGATTAAACCCATAGCAATCCGGAACAAAGGATTCAAGGCTGGTAAGGTAGGTGAGGTGGGGAGGGCGGGTGGGAGGGTGATGGGTGGGGAGGAGGGGTGGGAGGGGCAGGTGGGAGGGGTGAGGTTGGGGAGGGTAGGAGGGGTGAGGGGGAGGAGAGTGGTGGTGGGGCAGTGTAAAGGAGCGTGTAACAATGGGTGTGTGAGCCAAGCCAAGGAGAGTGTAGGGGCGTGGGACAAAGAGGTAGATGGTTAGTAGGGAGGTAAGATGGGGCGGTCGGGGTAGTGGTTGTGTGGCAGGAAGGAGACGCCTCCAAACACCGCCCACGCCACAACCTAGAGTTTTCTCTGTGTGTTTGTGTTTTTTTCTTGTTTTCCTTTGTTTTATTGTCGTTTTATTTCTCACCTTTTTGTGATTTTTTTATTTATTTAATTTGTTCTCGAGGTCTTCTCATCCTGTTCCGTCTCTACTGTCTAAATGTTCTTGGAGTTATTCTGTCTTTTTTAATTCTTCCTGATCTTTCTGTCTGTTTTTGTTTGTTTGTTTTATTTGTCTTTGTCGATATCTTTTAACTTTTCTTTTTATTTTTCGTTTTATTTTTTCTATATTCGAGATATGTATCTCTCTCTCTCTCTCTCTCTCTCTCTCTCTCTCTCTCTCTCTCTCTCTCTTCTTCTTAGGTCGTCCTTCAGTCTCTTTCACAAGGGTCTTCAGGTCCTGCCCCCTGAGTCCGGCTGTTCCTTTTTTTTTAGGGAGGAGGAGATGGAAGGGAAGGGGTGAGAGGGAGGGAGGGACCTTTCTTCACCTCAGGGTCGTGTTGGTTCCTTGTCTTCGAAAATCTTTTGGGAGTCTTCCTTCTCAAGTCTCTTTTGTTTTCTCCTTTCTTGCTGGCCTCTGCTTCTCACTCTTACGTTTCTAATATTTGTGTGATTTATTTTTTATAGCAGTCTCAGATTTTGTTTTTCTGTTGGGGAAGGTGGTGTGTTGCGTCGTGTGTTGATAGTTTTAGGTCTTAGGTTACTTATACTTTGGAGGTCTTGGGTTCCTTATACTTTGGAGGTCTTGGGTTCCGTATACTTTGGAGTCTTGGGTTCCTTATACTTTTGGAGGTCTTAGGTTCCTTATACTTTTTGGAGGTCTTGGGTTCCTTATATTTTTGGAGGTCTCAGATTCCTTATACTTTTTGGAGGTCTTGGGTTCCTTATACTTTTGGAGGTCTCGAGTTCCTTATAGTTTTAGAGGTCTCGGGTTCCTTATACTTTTTAAGGTCTGGTTCCTTATATATTTTGGAGATCTTAGGTTCCTTATACATTTTGGAGGTCTTAGGTTCCTTATACTTTGGAGGTCTTGGGTTCCTATATTTTTTGGAGGTCTCAGATTCCATATACTTTTGGAGGTCTTGGGTTCCTTATACTTTTGGAGGTCTCGAGTTCCTTATAGTTTTTAAGTCTCGGGTTCCTTATACTTTTTAGAGGTCTCGGGTTCCTTATATATTTTGGAGATCTTAGGTTCCTTATATACTTTTTGGAGGTCTCGAGTTCCTTATAGTTTTTAGAGGTCTCGGGTTCCTTATACTTTTTGGAGGTCTTAGGTTCCTTATATACTTTTTGGAGGTCTTAGGTTCCTTATACTTTTTGGAGGTCCTAGGCTACTTATACTTTTGGAGGTCTCGAGTTCCTTATAGTTTTTGGAGGTCTCGGGTTCCTTATACTTTTTGGAGGTCTCGAGTTCCTTATAGTTTTGGAGGTCTCAGGTTCCTTATACTTTTTGGAGTCTCGAGTTCCTTATAGTTTTTGGAGGTCTCGGGTTCCTTATACTTTTAGAGGTCTCGAGTTCCTTATAGTTTTTGGAGGTCTCGAGTTCCTTATAGTTTTGGAGGTCTCGGGTTCCTTATACTTTAGAGGTCTCGGGTTCCTTATAGTTTTGGAGGTCTCGGGTTCCTTATACTTTGGAGGTCTCGAGTTCCTTATAGTTTTGGAGGTCTCGGGTTCCTTATACTTTGGAGGTCTCAGGTTCCTTATAGTTTTAGGTCTCGGGTTCCTTATACTTTTAGAGGTCTCGAGTTCCTTATAGTTTTTGGAGGTCTCGAGTTCCTTATAGTTTTGGAGGTCTCGGGTTCCTATACTTTTGGAGGTCTCGAGTTCCTTATAGTTTTGGAGGTCTCGGGTTCCTTATACTTTTTGGAGGTCTCGAGTTCCTTATAGTTTTGGAGGTCTCGGGTTCCTTATACTTTTAGAGGTCTCAGGTTCCTTATATATTTTGGAGATCTTAGGTTCCTTATACACATTTTGGAGGTCTTAGGTTCCTTATACTTTTGGAGGTCTTGGGTTCCTTATATTTTTGGAGGTCTCAGATTCC
>NW_024722375.1:0-6196 GCF_018991925.1 Homarus americanus
TGTTATACTCGACCAGGGAACTTTGTTATACACGATGAGGGGATATGTTGTACTCGATCTGGGGGATTTGTTATACTCGATCAGGGGACTTTGTTATACTCGATCACGATGCTTTGTTATTCTCAACCGGGGGCCTTTGTTATATTCGATCAGGGGCCTTTGTTATACTCGATCAAGGGACTTTGTTATACTCGATCAGGGGACTTTGTTATATTCGTTGAGGGGACTTTGTTTTCCTCGAACAAGGGACTTTGTTATACTCCATCAGGGGCCTTTGTTATACTCGACCAGAGGACTTTGTTATACTCGATCAGGGGACTTTGTTATACTTAGATCAGGGGAATTTGTAATATTCGATCAGGGGGGCTTTGTTATACTCGACCAGGGGCCTTTGTTATGCTCGATAAGGAAACTTTGCTATACTAGATTAGGGGCCTTTGTTATACTCGACCAGGGGACTTTCTTATACTCGATCAGAAACTTTGTTATACTTGATCAGGGGACTTTGTAATATTCGATCAGGGGGGCTTTGTTATACTCGATCAGGAACCTTTGTTATACTCGATCAAGGGACTTTGTTGTACTCGACCATGGGACTTGTTATACTAGATCAGGGGACTTTGCTATACTCGATCAGGGGCCTTTATTATATTTGACCAGGGGATTTTGTTATACTCGATTTGGGGACTTTGTTATACTCGATACGAGGGTTTTGTTAGACTCGATCAGGGACTTTGTTATACTCGACCAGGGTCCTTTGTTATGCTCGACCAGTGGCCTTTGTTATAATGGATGAGGGGGCTTTGTTATATTCGATTAGGGGACTTTGTTATACGCGATGAGGGGCATTTGTTATTCTCGATCAAGGGCCTTTGCTATACTCGATCAGGGGATTTTGTTATACTAGATGAGGGGACTTTGTTATTCTCAATCAGGGGGCTTAGTTATACTCGACCAGGGTCCTTTGTTATGCTCGATCAGAGGACTTTGTTATACTAGATCCTGGGACTTTGTTATACTCGATCAGGGGCCTTTATTATATTCGACCAGGGGACTTTGTTATACTCGATTAGGGGTTTTGTTATAATAGAGCAGGGAACTTTGTTATACTCGATAAAGTGACTTTGTTATACTTGATGAGAGGACTTTGTTTTACTCGATCAGGTGACTTCTTATATTCGATCAGGGGACTTTATTATACTCGATCAAGGGCCTTTGTTATACTCGATCAGGGGACTTTGTTATACTCGATCAGAAGACTTTGTTTTATTATACTCGATCAAGGGCCTTTGTTATACTCGATCAGGGGACTTTGTTATACTCGATCAGAAGACTTTGTTATACTTGATCAGGGGACTTTATTATACTCGATGAGGGGTCTTCGTTATACTCGATCAGGGGACATTACTATACTCGACCAGGGAACTTTGTTATACACGATCAGGGGATTTGTTATACTCGATCAGGGGATGTGTTATACTCGATGAGGGGTCTTTGTTATACTCGATCAGGCGACTTTGTTATACTCAATCAGGGGGCTTTTTTTCCTCGATCAGGGGACTTTGTTATACTCCATCAGGGTCTTTGTTATACTCCATTAGGGGCCTTTGTTATACTCCATCAGGGTCCTTTGTTTTACTCGATCAGGGGACTTTGTTATACATGATCAGGGGACTTTGTATTATTCGATCACGGGGGCTTTGTTATGCTCGACCAGGTGCTTTTGTTATGCTAGATAAGGGGACTTTGTTATACTCGATCAGGAGGCTTTGTTATACTCAAACGGGGGCCTTTGTTTTTCTCGATGAGGGGCCTTGGTTATACTCGACCAGGGGGCTTTGTTATACTCGATCAGGGGAATTTGTTATACTCGACCAGGGGACTTTGTTACATATCTTCTAATCGTGTATATCAAAGTTCCCTAGTCGAGTATAGTAATGTCCCCTGATCGAGTAAAACAAATCCCCCTGATCGACTATAACAAAGTCCCCTGGTCGAGTATAACAAAGTCCCCTGATCGAGTATAACAAAGGACCCTCATCGAGTATAACAAAGTCCCCTGATCGAGCATAACAAAGACCAGTGGTCGAGTATAACAAACTAAAGTCCCCTGATCGTAGTATAGTACATCGAGTATAACAAAGGCCCCCGGTTGAGTATAACAAAGCCTCCTGACTGAGTATAACAAAGTCCCCTGATCGAGTATAACACATCCCTTGATCGAGTATAACATATCCCCTGATCGTGTATAACAAAGTTCCCGGGTCGAGTATAGTAATGTCCCCTGATCGAGTATAACAAAGTCCCTTATCGAGCATAGCAAAGGCCCCTGGTCGAGTATAACAAAGCCCCCCGCATCGAATATTACAAAGTCCCCTAATCGAGTATAACAAAGTCCCCTGGTCGAGGAAAACAAAGCCCCCTGATCGAGTATAACAAAGTTTCCTTATCGAGCATAACAAAGGCCCCTGGTCGAGTATAACAAAGCACCCCTGATCGAATATTACAAATTCCCCTGATCAAGTATAACAAAGTCCCCTGATCGAGTATAACAAAGTCCCCTGTTCGAGTATAACAAAGGCCTCTGATGGAGCATAACAAAGACCCTAATGGAGTAAAACAAAGTCCCTTGTTC
Source organism: Homarus americanus (assembly GCF_018991925.1). NCBI lineage: Eukaryota > Metazoa > Arthropoda > Malacostraca > Decapoda > Nephropidae > Homarus > Homarus americanus. The sequence goes on from NW_024722375.1 coordinate 2,636, forward strand.
GAGGAAAACAAAGTCCCCTCAACGAATATAACAAAGTCCCCTGATCGAGTATACCACAGTCCCTTGATCGAGTATAACAAAGGCCCCTAATCGAATATAACAAAGGCCCCCGGTTGAGTATAACAAAGCATCGTGATCGAGTATAACAAAGTCCACTGATCGAGTATAACAAATCCCCCAGATCGAGTATAACATAATCCCTCATCGTGTATAACAAAGTTCCCTGGTCGAGTATAACAAAGTCCCCTGATCGAGTATAACAAAGTCCTCAGATCGAGTATAACAAAGTCCCCTGGTCGAGTATAACAAAGTCCTCAGATCGAGTATAACAAAGTCCCCTGGTCGAGTATAACAAAGTCCCCTGATCGAGTATAACAAAGTCCCCTGGTCGAGTATAACAAAGTCCCCTGATCGAGTATAACAAAGGCCCTTGATTGAGTATAATACAGGCCCCTAATCGAGTATAACAAAGTCCCCTGATCGAGTATAACAAAGTCCCATGGTCGAGTATAACAAAGTCACATGATCGAGTATAACAAAGGCACATGATCGAGTATAACAAACGCCCCCGGTTGAGTATAACACATCCCCTGATCGAGTATATCATATCCCCTGATCGTGTATAACAAAGTTCCCTGGTCGAGTTTAGTAATGTGCCCTGAACGAGTATAACAAAGGCCCCTCATCGAGTATAACAAAGTCCCCTGATCAAGTATAACAAAGTCCTCTCATCGAGTATAACAATGTCCCCTGATCGAGTATAACAAAGACCATGATGGAGTATAACAAAGTCCCCTGATCGAGGAAAACAAAGACCCCTGATCGAGTATAACAAAGTCCCCTCATCGAGTATAAGAAAGTCACCTAAACGAGTATAACAAAGTCCCCTGGTCGAGCATAACAAAGTCCTCAGATCGAGTATAACAAAGTCCCCTGGTCGAGTATACAAAGTCCCCTGATCGAGTATAACAAAGTCCTCAGATCGAGTATAACAAAGTCCCCTGATCTAGTATAACAATATCCCCTGATCGCGTATAGCAAAGGCTCTTGATCGAGTATAACAAATGCCCTTTTTGAGTATAGCAAAGTCCCCTAATCGAATATAACAAAGCCCCCTGATCGGGTATATCAAAGCCCCCTCATCGAGTATAACAAAATCCTCTAATCGAGTATAACAAAGCCCCCTGGTCGAATATAATAAAGGCCCCTTATCGAGTATAACAAAGTCCCTTGATCTAGTATAACAAAGTCCTCTGATCGAGCATAACAAAGGACCCTGGTCGAGTATAAGAAAGTCCCCTGGTAAAATATAATAAAGGCCCCTGATCGAGATATGTTATACTCGATCAGGGGATTTTGTTTATACTAGATGAGGGGACTTTGTTATACTCGATCAGGGGGCTTTGTTATACTCGACCAGGGTCCTTTGTTATGCTCGATCAGAGGAATTTGTTATACTTGATCAGGGGACTTTGTTATACTCGATCAGGGGCCTTTATTATATTCGACCAGGGGACTTTGTTATACTCGATTAGGGGATTTTGTTATACTCGATGAGGGGGCTTTGATATACCCGATGAGGGGGCTTTGTTATATTCGATTAGGGGACTTTGTTATACTCGAAAAGGGGCATTTGTTATACTCGATCAAGGGACTTTGCTATACTCGATCAGGGGATTTTGTTATTCTAGATCAGGGGACTTTGTTATACTCGATTAGGCGACTTTGTTATATTCGATGAGGGGACTTTGTCATACTCGATGAGGAGGCTTTGTTTTCCTCGATCAGGGGACTTTGGTATACTCCATCATGGTCTTTGTTATACTCGATGAGGGGTCTTTGTTATACTCGATCAGGGGATATGTTATGTTCGATCAGGGGGTGTGTTATACTCAACCGGGGACGTTTGTTATACTCGATCATGGGCCTTTGTTATACTCGATGAGGTGACTTTGTTATACTCGACCATGGGACTTTGTTATACTCGATCAGGGGACTTTGATATACTCGATCAGTGGTCTTTATTATACTCAATCAAGGGCCTTTGTTATACTCGATCAGAGGACTTTGTTATACTCGTCTAGGGGACTTTGTTATACTCGATGAGGGGCCTTTATTATACTCAATAAGGGCCTTTGTTATACTCGATCAGGTGACTTTATTATACTCGACCAGGGGACTTTGTTATACTCGACCAGGGGACTTTGTTATACTCGATCTATGGACTTTGTTAGACTCGATCAGGGGACTTTGTTATACTCGACCAGGGGACTTTGTTATACTCGATCAGGGGACTTTGTTATACTCGACCAGAGGGCTTTGTTATACTCGATCTGAGGACTTTGTTATACTCGACCAGGGGAATTTGTTATACTCGATCTGAGGACTTTGTTATACTCGTTCAGGATCTTTGTTATACTCCACCAGGGAACTTTGTTATACTCGATCAGGGGACTTTGTTATACTCGTTGATGGGGCTTTGTTATACTCGATCAGGGGCCTTTATTATACTCAATCAAGGGCCTTTGTTATACTCGATCAGGGGACTTTGTTATACTCGACCAGGGGACTTTGTTATATTCGATCTGAGGACTTTGTTAAACTCGATCAGGCGACTTTGTTATATTCGACCAGGGGACTTTGTTATACTCGATCAGGGGATTTAGTTATACTCGACCAGGGGGCTTTATTATACTCGATCTGAGGACATTGTTATACTCAACAAGGGATCTTTGTTATACTCGATATGAGGACTTTGTTATACTCGATCAAGGGACTTTGTTATACTCAACCGGGGGCCTTTGTTATATTCGATCAGGGGCCTTTGTTATACTCGATCAAGGGACTTTGTTATACTCGATCAGTGGACTTTGTTATACTCGTTGAGGGGGCTTTGTTTCCTCGATCAAGGGACTTTGTTATACTCCACCAGGGAACTTTGTTATACTCGATCAGGGGACTTTGTTATACTCGTTGAGGGGGCTTTGTTATACTCGATCAAGGGACTTTGTTATACTCGACCAGGGGACTTTGTTATACTCGTTCAGGGGACTTTGTTATACTTGATCAGTGGACTTTGTAATATTCGATCATGGGGGCTTTGTTATACTCGACCAGGGGCCTTTGTTAGGCTCGCTAAGGAGACTTTGTTATACTCGATCAGGGGCCTTTGTTATTCTTGATGAGGGGACTTTGTTATACTCGGCCAGGGGACTTTGTTATACTCGATTATAGGACTTTGTTATACACGATCAGGGGACATTGTTTTACTCGATCAGGGGACTTTTTTATATTCGATCAGAGTACTTTGTTAAACTCGATCAGGGGACATTACTATACTCGACCAGGGAACTTTGTTATACACGATCAGGGGATATGTTATACTCGACCAGGGAGCTTTGTTATACTCGATCAGGGGACTTTGTTATACTCGATCAGGGGGCTTTGTTATACTCAACCAGGGGTCTTTGTTATACTCGATCAGGTGGTTTTGTTATACTCGACCACTAGTCTTTGTTATGCTCGATCAGGTGACTTTTTTATACTCGATGAGGGTCCTTT
>NW_024722376.1:0-16258 GCF_018991925.1 Homarus americanus
TGACTAGGTATAAAATTCCCTGATCCGGAAGTATAACACATCCTGATCCCGGAGTATAACATATCCCCTCATCGTGTATAACAAAGGTTCCCGGGTCGGTATAGCTAATGTCCCCTGATCGAGTATAACAAAGTCCTGGTCGGGGAAAACAAAGCCCCTGATCGGTATAAGCTAGTCCCTCATCGAGTATATAAAGTCCTAGCTGGCGGAAATGTGAGGCCCTGGTCGAATATAACAAAAGTCCCCTATTCGAATATAAGAAAGCCCTGATCGGGTATAACAAAAGTCTGGTCTAATATGAAATTACTAATCAGATATAACCGGCCCCTGATCGATGATTTATAACAAAAGGCCTGCTGGTCGAACATAACAATCACCCTGCTCGAGTATAAAAAAAGAGCCCCCACATCAGTAGAAAGTCCCTGATCAAGTATATCAAACCCTCTGGTCGGAAGTATAATAATGGCCCTGATCGAGTATAACAAAGTTCCCGGGTCAGTATAGTAATGTCCCTGATCGAGTATAACAAAGGCCCTCATCGAGTATAACAAAAGTCCCTTATCGAGTTTAACAAATTCTCCTGGTTCGAGTATAACAAAGCCTCTGATATAGTATAACAAAGGCCTGATCGAGTATAACAAAGTACCCTGATTGAGCATAACAAAGGCCCCTGGTCGAGTATAACAAAGCCCCTGATCGAGTATATCAAAGTCCCTGATCGAGTATAACAAAGTCCTTATCGAGTATAACAAAGTCCTTCTTATCGGGTATAACAAAGTCCCTGATCGAGTATAACAAAGGCCCTTGATCGAGTATAATAAAGGCCCCTCATCGAGAATAACAAAACCCTGATCGAATATAAAAAGTCCTGATTGAGTTAAACAAAGTCCCTGGTCGAGTATAACAAAGCCCTCTCATCAAGTATAACAAAGATCCCTGTTCGAGGTATAACAAAGGCCCTATTCGAGGTATAACAAAGTCTCTGATCGGGTAAAACAAAAGTCCAATGATCGTGTATAACAAAAGTCCCTGGTCGAGTAAAATAAAGGCCCGTCATGGAGTATAACAAAGTCTCATGATCGAGAATAACAACGTCCCTGGTTCGAGTATAACCAAACCTTGATCGAGTATAACAAGGCCCTCATTAAGTATAACAAAGTTCTCTAATCGAGTATAACAAGGCCCTCATCGAGGTCTAACAAAGGCCACTCATCGAGTATGACAAAGTCACCTTATCGAATATAACAAAGCCCTCATCGAGTATAACAAAGTCCCTGGTCTAATATATGAAATTCCCTAATCGAATATAAAAAAGCCCCTCATCGAATATAACAAGGCCCCTGGTCGAGTATAACAAAGCCCCTGATCAGGTATATCAAGTCCCTGATCGAGTATATCAAAGTCCCTGATCAGGTATAACAAAGGCCCCTAATCGAGTATAGTAATGTCCCCTGATCGAGTATAACAAAGTCCCTGATCGAGTATAACAAAGTCCCTGGTCGAGTATAACAAAGTCCCTAATCGAGTATAACAAAGTCCTTCTTATCAGGTATAACAAAGTCCCTGATCGAGTATAACAAGGCCCTTGATCGAGTATAATGAAGGCACCTGATCGAGAATAACAAAACCCTTATCGAATATAATAAAAGGCCCTCATCGAGTATAACAAAGTCCTCTGATCGAATATAAAAAGTCCCTGATCGAGTAAAACAAAGTCCCTGATCGTGTATAACAAAGTCCTCTAATCGAGTATAACAAAGGCCACTGGTCATGCATAACAAAGGACCTTGGTCGAGCATAAAATCCCCTGATCGAGTATAACAAAGCCCAATCATCGAGTATAACAAAGTCCCTTGATCGAGCATAACAAAGTCCCCTAATCAGGTATATCAAAGCCCCTCATCAGGTATAATAAAGTCCCTTTCCGAGTATAACAAAGTCCCTGGTCGGAGTAAAATAAAAAAGATGGCCCGTCATGGGTATAACAAAGTCTCATGATCAGGAATAACAACGTCCCTGGTTCATTTCTTAAAAGCCTTGATCAGGTATAAGGCTCATTAAGTATAACAAAGTTCTCTAATCGATTATAACAAAAGGCCCCTCATCAGGTCTAACAAGGCCACTCATCGAGTATGACAAAGTCACTATCAGATATAATAAAGCCCCTCATCGAGGCAAAGTCCCTGGTCTAATATAGCAAATTCCCTAATCAGATATAACAAAGCCTCATCGAATAACGAAGGCCCCTGGTCGAGAGTATAACCAAAGAAGCCCCTGGTCCAGTATATCAAAGTCCACAATTAAAGGTATAACTTAGGCCCTAATCAGTATATGTGTCCCCTGATCGAACATAACAAAGTCCCTGATCGGTATAACAAAGTCCCTGGTCAGTATATAACCAAAGTCCCCCTAATCGGAGTATAGCAAAGTCCTTCTTATCAATTATAGCAACAAGGTCCCTGATCAGGTATAGCAAAGGCCCTTAGTCAAGTATAATAAAAAGGCACCCTGATCAGAATAACATAAAGCCCTTATCAGATATAAAAAATCCCTGATTGGGTTTAAACAAAAGTCCCTAGGCGGAGTATAACAAAGTCCCCTGGTCGAGTATAATAAAGGCCTCATCAGGTATAACAAGTCCTCTGATCGAATATAAAAAGTCCCTGATCAGGCAAAACAAAGTCCCTGATCTTATAACAAAGTCCTCTATTCAGGTATAACAAAGGCCACTGGTCATGCCAACAAAAGGACCTTGGTCAGGCATAAAGTCCCTAGTCAGGTATAACAAAGCCCCAATCATCGAGCATAACAAGGTCCTTGAGTCGGGCAACTAAGTCCCTAGTAATTATATCAAAGCCCCTCATCGAGTATAATAAGAGTCCCTTAATCAGTATAACAAAGTCCCTGTTCAGTATAACAAGGCCCTGATCAGTATAACAAAGAGTCCCTCATCAGGTAAAACAAAGTCCCTGGTCGAGTATAACAAAGGTCCCCCCTGATCAGATATTACCAAAGTCTGATCAAGTACTAGCAAGTCCCTGATCAGGTATAACAAAGAGTCCCTGGTCGAGTATAGCAAAGGCCCTGATGGGTATGAGACCTCATGGAGTATAACAAGTCCCTTGATCGAGGGAAAACAAGCCCCTCAGCGTTTAACAAAGATTCCTGATCGAGTATATGAGTCCCTTGATCAGGTATAACAATGGATCCTGATCCAGATATAACAAAAGGCCTTCGGTTGAGTATAACAAAGTCCCCTGATCGAGTATAACATAGCCCCTGATCGTGTATAACAAAGTTCGCTGGTCGAGTATAACAAAGTCCCCTGATCGAATATAACAAAGTCCTCAGATCGAGTATAACAAAGTCCCCTGGTCGAGTATAACAAAGTCCTCAGATCGAGTATAACAAAGTCCCCTGGTCGAGTATAACAAAGTCCCCTGATCGATGATAACAAAGTCCTCACATCGCGTATAACAAAGTCCCCTGGGAGAGTATAACAAAGTCCCCTGATCGAGTATAACAAAGGACCTTGATTGAGTATAGAAAAGGCCCCTGATCGAGTATAACAAAAGCCCCTGGTCGAGTATAACAAAGTCCCCTGATCGAGTATAACAAAGGCCCTTAATTGAGTATAATAAAGGCCCCTGGTCGAGTATAACAAAGTCCCCTGATCGAGTATAACAAAGTCTCATGGTCGAGTATAACAAAGTCACCTGATCGAGTATAATAAAGGACCATGATCAAGTATAACAAACGCTCCCGGTTGAGTATAACACATACCCTGATCGAGTATAACATATCCCCTGACCGAGTATAACAAAGGCCCCTCATCGAGTATAACAAAGTCCCTTATCGAGCATAACAAAGGCCCCTGGTCGAGTATAACAAAGCCCGCCGATCGAATATTACAAAGTCCCCTGATCAAGTATAACAAAGTCCCTGATCGAGTATAACAAAGTCCCCTGGTCGAGGAAAACAAAGCCCCCTCATCGAGTATAACAAAGTCCCCTCATCGATTATAACAAAGTCCACTGGTTGACAATAACAAAGGCCCCTGGTCGAATATATGAAAGTCCCCTAATCGAATATAACAAAGCCCCCTGATCGAGTATAACAAAGGCCACTGGTCGAACATAACAAATCCCCTTGGTCGAGTATAAAACAGCCCCCTCATCGAGTATGAGAAAGTCCCCTGATCAAGTATATCAAATCCCCCTGGTCGAGTATAATAATGGCCCTGATCGAGTATAACAAAGTTCCCCTGTCGAGTATAGTAATGTCCCCTAATCGAGTATAACAAAGTCCCCTTATCGAGTATAACAAAGGCCCCTGGTCGAGTATAACCAAGGCCCCCGACCGAGTATTACAAAGTCCCCTGATCAAGAATAACATATCCCTTGATCGTGTATAACAAAGTTTCCTGGTCGAGTATAGTAATGTCCCCTGATCGAGTATAACAAAGACCCCTCATCGAGTATAACAAAGTCCCCTGATAATATATAACAAAGTCCTCTGATCGAGTATAACAAAGTCCCCTGATCGAGTATAACAAAGGCCCTTGATCGAGTATAATAAAGTCCCCTGATCGAATATAAAAAAGTCCCCTGATCGAGTAAAACAAAGTCCTCTCATCGAGTATAACAAAGTCACCTTATCGAGTATAACAGTTCCCTGATCTAGAATAACAAAACCCCTGATCGAGTGTAGCAAAGGCCCTTGATCGAGTATAACAAATGCCCCTCTTCGAGTATAACAAAGTCCCCTAGTCGAATATAACAAAGCCCCCTGATCGGGTATATCAAAGCCCCCTCATCGAGTATAACAAAATCCCCTAATGGAGTATAAAAAAGTCCCCTGGTCGAATATAATAAAGGCCCCTCATCGAGTATAACAAAGTCCCCTGATCTAGTATAACAAAGTCCTCTGATCGAGCATAACAAAGGACCCTGGTCGAGTATAACAAAGCCCCCTGATTGAGTATAACAAAGTCCCCTCATCTAGTATAACAAAATCCCCTGATCGAGTATAGCAAAGCTCCTTGATCAAGAATAACAAATGCCCCTCATCGAGTATAACAAAATCCCCTAATCGAATATAACATAGCCCCCTGATCGATTATAACAAAGGCCACTGGTCGAGCATAACAAAGGAACCTGGTCGAGTATAACAAACTCCCCTGATCGAGTATACCAAAGCTCTCTCATCGAGTATAACAAAGTCCCCAAATCGAGTATAACAAAGTTTACTGGTCAAATATAATAAAGGCCCCTGATCGAGTATAGCAAAGTCCCCTGATCTAGTATAACAATGTCCTATGGTCGAGTATAACAAAGTCCCTTGATCGATTATAACAAAGGCCCCTGATCGAGTATAACAAAGGCCCCCGGTTGAGTATAACAAAGCCTCTTGATCGAGTATAACAAAGTCCCCTGATCGAGTATAACACATCCCCTGATCGAGTATAACATATCACCTGATCGTGTATAACAAAGTCCTCTGATCGAGTATAACAAAGTCCCCTGATCGATTATAACAAGGCCACTGGTCGAGCATAACAAAGGACCCTGGTCGAGTATAACAAACTCCCCTGATCGAATATACCAAAGCTCTCTCATCGAGAATAACAAAGTCCCCAAATCGAGTATAACAAAGTAAACTGGTAAAATATAATAAAGGGCCCTGATCGAGTATAGCAAAGTCCCCTGATCTAGTATAACAAAGTCCTATGGTCGAGTATAACAAAGTCCCTTGATCGAGTATAACAAAGGCCCCTGATCGAGTATAACAAAGGCCCCCGGTTGAGTATAACAAAGCCTCTTGATCGAGTATAACAAAGTCCCCTGATCGAGTATAACACATCCCCTGAGCGAGTATAACATATCACCTGATCGTGTATAACAAAGTCCTCTGATCGAGTATAACAAAGTCCCCTGATCGAGTATAACAAAGGCCCTTGATCGAGTATAATAAAGGCACCTAATCGAGTATAACAAAGTCCCCTGATCGAATATAAAAAAGTACCCTCATCGAGTAAATCAAAGTCCCCTGGTCGAGTATAACAAAGTCCCCTGATCGCGTATAACAAACTCCCCTGGTCGAGTATAACAAATTCCCCTGATCGAGTTTAGCAAAGTCCCCTGGTCGAGTATAACAAATTCTCCTGATCGAATATAACAAAGTCCCCTGGTTGAGTATAACAAAGGCCCATGATTGACTATAAAAAGGCCCCTCATCGAGTATAACAAAGACCCCTCATCGAGTCTAACAAAGTCCTCTGATCGAGTATGACAAAGGCCCTTGATCGAGTATAACAAAGGCCCCTAATCGAGTATAACAAAGTCCCCTGATCGATTATAACAAATTCCCTTGGTCGAGTATAACCAAGGCCCCTCATCGAGAATAACAAAGGCCCCCGGTTGAGCATAACAAAGCCTCCTTATCGAGTATAACAAAGTCCCCTTATCGAGCATAACAAAGGCCCCTGGTCGAGCATAACAAAGCCCCCGTAATCGAATAATGCAAAGTCCCCTGATCAAGTATAACAAAGTCTCCTGATCGAGTAAAACAAAGTCCCCTGTTTGAGTATAACAAAGGCCCGTAATGGAGTATAACAAAGACCCTGATGGAGTATAACAAAGGCCCCTAATGGAGTATAACAAAGACCCTGATGGAGTATAACAAAGTCGCCTGATCGAGGAAAACAAAGCCCCCTGATCGAGTATAACAAAGTCCCCTGATCGAGTATAACAAAGACCCCTCATCGAGTATAACACATCCCCTGATCGAGTATAACATATCCCCTGACCGTGTATAACAAAGTTCCCTGGTCGAGTATAGTAATGTCCCCTAATCGAGCATAACAAAGGCCCCTGATGGAGTATAACAAAGTCCCCTTATCGAGTATAACAAAGGCCCATGGTCGAGTATAACAAAGCTCCCCTAATCGAATATTACAAAGTCCCCTGATCAAGTATAACAAAGTCCCCTGATCGAGTATAACAAAGTCCCCTGGTCGAGTATAACAAAGGCCCCAGATGAAGTATAACAAAGACCATGATGGAGTATAACAAAGTCCCCTGATCGAGGAAAAGAAAGCCCCCAGATCGAGTATAACAAAGTCCCCTGATCGAGTATAACAAAGCACCCTGGACGAGTATAACAAAGCCCCCTGATCGAGTATAACAAAGTCCCCTGATCGAGTATAACAAAGTCCCCTGATCGAGTATAATAATGCCTCCATACCGAGTATAACAAAGTCCCCTGATCGAGTATATCAAACCCCCCTGGTCGAGTATAATATAGGCCCTGATCGGGTATAACAAAGTCTCAAGATCGAGTACAACAAATTCCCCTGGTTCGAGTATAACAAAAGCCCCTGATATAGTATAACAAAGGCTCCTGATCGAGCATAACAAAGTCCCCTAATCGAGCATAACAAAGGCCCGAGGTCGAGTATAACAAAGCCCCCTAATCAGGTATAACGAAGTCCCCTGATCGAGAATAACAAAGGCCCCTAACCGAGTCTAACAAAGTCCCCTAATCGAGTATAGCAAAGGCCCTTGATCGAGTATAACAAATGCCCCTCATCGAGTATCACAAAGTCCCCTAATCGAATATAACAAAGCCCCCTAATCGAGTATAACAAAGTCCCCTGGTTGAATATAACAATGGCTCATGATCGAGTATAACAAAGGCCTCTCATCGAGTATAACAAAGGCCCCACATCGAGTCTAACAAAGTCCTCTGATCGATTATGACAAAGGCCCTTGATCGAGTATAACAAAGCCCAATCATCGAGTATAACAAAGTCCCCTGATCGAGTATAACAAAGTCCCCTGGTCGAGGAAAACAAAGCCCCCTGATCGAGTATAACAAAGTACCCTGGTCGAGTAAAACAAAGTCCCCTGATCGAGAATAACTAAGGCCCCTAATCGAGTATAACAAAGTCCCCTAATCGAGTATAACAAAGGCCCCTGGTCGAGTTTAACAAAGCCCCCCTGATCGAATATTACAAAGTCCAGTGATTAATTATAACAAAGTCCCCTGATCGAGTATAACAAAGTCCCCTGGTCGAGTTTAACAAAAGCCCCTGATGGAGTATAACAAAGACGCTGATCGAGTATAACAAATTCCCCTGATCGAGTATAACAAAGTACCCTGGTCGAGTAAAACAAAGTCCCCAGATCGAGAATAACTAAGGCCTCTAATCGAGTATAACAAAGTCCCCTTATCGAGCATAACAAAGGCCCCTGGTCGAGTATAACAAAGCCCCCCTGATCGAATATTACAAAGTCCAGTGATCAAATATAACAAAGTCCCCTGATCGAGTATAACAAAGCCCCCTGATCGAGTATAACAAAGTCCCCTCATCGAGTATAACACATCCCTGATCGAGTATAACATATCCCCTGTTCGTGTATAGCAAAGTTCCCTTACCGAGTACAACAAAGTCCCCTATCGAGTACATCAAACCCCCCTGGTCTAGTATAATAAAGCATCGAGTATAACAAAGTCTCATGATCGAGTATAACAAATTCCCCTTGTTCGAGTATAACAAGAGCCCCTATAACATAACAAAGGCCTCTGATCCATAACAAAGGCCTCAGTATAACGCCCCTGAGGTATAACAAAGTCCCCTAATAACGAATCGAGTAACAAAGTCCCCTGATCGAGTTTAGCAAAGGCCCTTGATCGAGTATGTCCCTCAACAAAGTCCCCTAATCGGTGATCGAATAACAAAGTAATATAACAATAACCCATGATTGGGTATAACAAAGGCCCCTCATTGAGTATAACAAAGGCCCCTCATCGAGTCTAACAAAGTCCCCTCATCGATTATGACAAAGGCCCTTGATCGAGTAAAACAAAGCCAAATCATCGAGTATAACAAAGTCCCCTAATCGAGTATAACAAAGTCCCCTGGTCGAGGAAAACAAAGCTCCCTGATCGAGTATAACAAAGTCCCCTGATTGAGTATAACAAAGTCCCCTTGTTGACCATAACACAGGCCCCTGGTCGAGTATAACAAAGTACCCTAATCGAGTATAACAAAGTCCCCTGATCGAGTATAACAAAGCCCAATCATTGAGTATAACAAAGTCCCCTGATCGAGTATAAGAAAGTCCCCTGGTCGAGTAAAACAAAGTCCCCTGATCGAGTATAACAAAGTCCCCTTGTTGACCATAACAAGGCCCCTGGTCGAGTATAACAAAGCCCCCCTGAGAATATTACAAAGTCCAGTGATCAAGTAGTATAACAAAGTCCCCTGATCGAGTATAACAAAGTCCCCTGGTCGAGTATAACAAAGGCCCCTGATGGAGTATAACAAAGTCCCCTAATCGAGTATAACAAAGTCCATTGATCGAGGATAACAAAGGCCCCTGATCGAGAAAAACAAAGGCCTCCGTTTGAGTATAACAAAGCCTCCTGATCGCGTATAACAAAGTCTAGTGATCGAGTATAACACATCCCCTGATCGAGTATAACATATCCCATGATCGTGTATAATAAATTTCCCTGGTCGAGTATAGTAATGTCCCCTGATCGAGTATAACAAAGCCTCCTGATCGAGTATAACAAAGTCCCTTGGTCGAGTATAACAAAGTCCTCTGATCGAGTATAACAAAGTCCCCTAATCGAGTATAACAAAGGCCCTTCATCGAGTATAATAAAGGCCATTAATCGAGTTTAACAAAGTCCCTTGATCGAGTATAACAAAGCCCCTGATCGAGTAAAACAAACTCCCCCGATCGAGTATAACACAGTCCTCTGATCGAGTATAACAAAGTCCCCTGGTTGAATATAACAATGGCCTATGATTGAGTATAACAAAGGCCCCTCATCGAGTATAACAAAGGCCCCTCATCGAGTCTAACAAAGTCCCCTGATCGATTATGACAAAGGCCCTTGATCGAGTATAACAAAGGCCCCTAATCGAGTATAACAAAGGCCACTGGTCGAGCATAAAAAAGGACCCTGGTCGAGTATAACAAAGTCCCCTGATCGAGTATAACAAAGCCCAATCATCGAGTATAACAAAGTCCCCTGATCGAGTATAACGATCGTGTATAACAAAGTTCCTTGGTAATAAAGTCCCCTGATCGAGTACAAAGCCCCCTGATCGGTATAACAAAGTCCCCTGGTCGAGTATAACAAAGTCCCCTGATCGATTATAACAATGCCCAATCATTGAGTATAACAAAGTCCCCCTGATCGAGTATAACAAATTCCCCTGATCAAGTATAACAAAGTCCCCTGATCGATTATGACAAAGGCCCTTGATCGAGTATAACAAAGGCCCCTGATCGAGTATAACAAAGTCCCCTGATCGAGTATAACAAAGTCCCCCTATCGAGTATAACAAAGTCCCCAAATCGAGTATAACAAATTCCCCTGTTCAAGTATAACAAAGTCCCCTGGTCGAGTATAACAAAGTCCCCTGGTCGAGTATAACAAAGTCCCCTGGTAGAATATAACCAAGGCTTCTGATCGAGAATAACAAAGTCCCCTGATCGCATATAACAAAGTCCCCTTATCGAGCATAACAAAGGCCCCTGGTTGAGCATAACAAAGCCCCTCCGATCGAATAATACAAAGTCCCCTGATCAAGTATAACAAAGTCCTTTGATCGAGTATAACAAAGACCCCTGGTCGAGTATAACAAAACCACCTGATCGTGTATAACAAAGTTCCCTGGTCGAGTATAGTAATGTCCCCTGATCACGTATAACAAAGTCCCCTGGTTGTGTATAACAAAGCCTCCTGACTGAGTATAACAAAGTCCCCTGATCGAGTATAACATATCCCCTGATCGAGTATAACATAACCCCTGATCAGGGGACTATGTTATACTCGATCAGGGGCGTTTGTTATACTCGATAAGGGGACTTTGTTATACTCGATCAGGGGACTTTGTTATATTCGACCAGGGGCCTTTGTTATACTCGAAAATGGCCTTTGTTATACTCGATCCCGGGCTTTGTTATACTCGATCAGGGGAATTTGTTATACTCGATTAGTGGACTTTGTTATACTCGATTTGGGATCTTTGTTATACTCGATGAGAGTCCATTACTATACTCGATCAGGGGCCTTTGTTATACTCGATCAGGGGACATTGTTATACTGGATCAGGGGACTTTGTTATACTCGATGAAGGGAGTTTGTTATAATCGACCCAGTGAATTTGTTATACTCGATTAGGGGACTTTGTTGTACTCGATCAGGGGCCTTTGTTGTACTCAATCAGGGGCCTTTGTTATACTCGATCAGGGGCCTTTGTTGTACTCGATCAGGGGCCTTTGTTGTACTCGATCAGGGGCCTTTGTTGTACTCGATTAGGGGCCTTTGTTATGCTCGAACAGGGACCTTTGTAATACTCGATAAGGGGCCTTTGTTATACTCGATTAAGGGCCTTTGTTATCCTCGATCAGAGGCATTTGTTATACTCGATTAGGGGCCTTTGTTATACTCGATCAGTGGCCTTTGTTATACTCGATCAGGGGGCTAAGTTATGCTCGAGCAGGGGCCTTTGTTATACTCGATGAGGGGGCTTTGTTATACTCGATGAGGAGACTTTGTTGTACTCGATCAGGGGGCCCTTGTAATACTAGATCAGGGGCCTTTGTAATACTCGATAAGGGGCCTTTGTTTTACTCGATCAGGGGCCTTTGTTATACTCGATAAGAAGTCTTTGTTATACTCGATCAGGGGACTTTGTTACACTCGATCACGGGGCTTTGTTATACTCGATAAGGGGAATTTGTTATACTTTGTTATACTCGATTAGTGGACTTTGTTATACTCGGTCAGGGGACTTTGTTATACTCGATCAGAGGACTTTGTTATACTCGACCAGGGCCCTTTGTTATACTCGATCAGGGGCCTTTGTTATGCTCGATGAGGGAATATGTTATACTCGATCAGGGAACTTTGTTATATAGATCAAGGGTCTTTGTTAGACTCGATCACGGGCCAAAGGTTAGAATCGATGAGGGGGCTTTGTTATATTCGATTAGGAGACTTTGTTATAATCGACAAATGGACTTTGTTATACTCCATCAGAGGACTTTGTTATACTCGACCAAGGGACTTTGTTATACTCGATCAGGGGCCTTTGTTATACTCGATCAGGGGCCTTTGTTATACTCGACCTGGGGACGTTGTTATACTCGACCAGGGGAATTTGTTGTATTCGATCAGGGTCCTTTGTTATACTCGATTAGGGGACATTGTTATACTCGATCAGGGGACTTTGTTATACTCGATGAAGGGACTTTGTTATGCTCGATCCGGTGATTTTGTTATACTCGATCAGGGGACTTTGTTGTACTCGATCAGGGGCCTTTGTTGTACTCGATCAGGGGCCTTTGTAATACTCGATCAGGGGCCTTTGTAATTCTCGATAAGAGGCCTCGATCAGGGGACTATGTCGATCAGGGGCGTTTGTTATACTCGATCAGGGGCCTTTGTTATGCTCGATGAGTGGCTTTGTTATACTCAGATACTCGATCAGGGGCTTTGTTATACTCGATTAGGGGCCTTTGTTGTACTCGATCAGGGCCTTTCTTGTACTCGATCAGTGGCCTTTGTTGTACTCGATAAGGGGCCTTTGTTATGCTCGAACAGGGGCCTTTGTAATCCTCGATAAGGGGCCTTTGTTATACTCGATTAGGGGCCTTTGTAATACTCGATCAGCGGCCTTTGCTATAATCGATCAGGGGGCTTTGTTATACTTGAGCATGGGCCTTTGTTATATTCGATTTGGGGAATTTGTTATACTCGATCAGAGGTCTTTGTTAAACTTGATCAGGGGCCTTTGTTATACTCGATCAGGGGCCTTTGTTGTTCTCGATGAGGGGCCTTTGTTGTACTCGTCAAGGGCCTTTGTTGTACTCGACCAGGGGCCTTTGTTGTACTCGACCAGGGGCCTTTGTTGTACTCGATCAGGGGACTTTGTTATACTCGAGCAGGGGACATTGTTTTACTCGATCCGGGGAATTTGTTATACTCGATCAGGGGACTTTGTTATACAGGATTAGGGGACTTTGTTATACTCGACCAGGGGACTTTGTTGTACTCGATCAGGGGCCTTTGTTGTACTCGATCAGGGGCCTTTGTAATACTCGATAAGGGGCCTTTGTTATACTCGATTAGGAGCCTTTGTTATACTCGATTAGGAGCCTTTGTTATACTTGATTAGAGGCCGTTGTTATACTCGATTAGACACGTTTGTTATACTCGATCAGGGGTATTTGTCATACTCGAGCAGGGGGCTTTGTTATACTCGAGCAGGGGCCTTTGTTATTCTCCATTAGGGGCCTTTGTTGTACTCGAACAGAGACCTTTGTTATATTCGACAAGGGGACTTTGTTATACTCGATAAGTGGACTTTGTTATACTCGATCAGGGGACTTTGTTATACTCGACCAGGGGCCTTTGTTATACTCGACAATAGCCTTTGTTAAACTCGATAATGGCCTTTGTTATACTCGATCAGGGAATTCTGTTATACCTGATTAGGTCTTTGTTATATTTGATCAGGGCCTCTGATCAATGGCCTTGTTATTCTCGATGTGGGGCCTTGTAATAATTTTCGATGAGGGGCATTTATTATACTCGATCAGAACTATGTTATACTCGACTGTGGCTCCTTGTTATACTGATCAGGGCCTTTCATACTCGATCAGGGGGCTTCGTTTATACTGATCAGTGAATTTTTTATACTCGATTAGTGGACTTTTATACTCGATCAGGGACTTTGTTATACTTGGATTAGGGACTTTGTTCTACTCGATGAGGGCCTTTGATATACTCGATGAGGAGGCTGTTATACTCGGGATCAGGGAACTTGTTATACCTGATGAGGGGGGCTTTGTTATACTCGACCAGGGACTTTGTTATATCTGACCAGGGACCTTTTGTTATACTTGATCAGGGACTTTGTTATACCTGATCAGGTTGAATTTGTTATACCTTCGACCACGGGACTTTGCTATACCTCGGACCATTGGACTTTGTTATACTCTTGATCACGGGCCTCGATCAGGGCCTTTTGTTATACCTGATCAGGGCCTTAGTTGTACTCGAGCAGGGACTTTGTTATACTCGATCACGGGGCTTTGTTGTTCGATCAGGGAATTTGTTATACTCGATAATAGGTCTTTGTTATACTCGATCAGGGGACTTTGTTATACTCGATCACGGGGCTTTGCTATACCGATCAGGGGAATTTGTTATACTCGATTAGTTGACTTTGTTAGACTCGATGAGTGGACCTTGTTATACTCGATCAGGGACTTACGATTCGATGAGGGATTAGAAATATTCGAAGCGGGGGGCTTTGGAAATAATTGATGAGGGGTTTAAATATTCGATGAGGGGCTTTGTTATACTCCGATGAGGGGCTTTGTTATACTCGACCAGGGACTTTGATATACTCGATCAGTGGACTTTGTCATACTCGACTAGGGACTTGGTATACTGATCAGCCTTTGTTTTACTCGATCAGGAGACTTGTTATACTCGATCAGGGAATTTGTTATACTCGATCAGGGACTTTGTTATACTCGATGAAGTGAGCTGTTATACTCGACCAGGGGACGTTGTTATACTCCACCAGGGCCTTGTACTCGATTAGGGCCTTTGTAATACTCGATGAAGGGCTTCTTGTTATTCTCGATTAGGGGACTATGTTATACTCGATCAGGGGCCCAGTTATACTCAAGTTCAGCCTTTGTTATATCTGGATCAGGGCCTTGTTGTACTCGCTGGATCAGGGCCTTTTGTTGTATTAGATCAGGGCCTTTGGTTATACTCGATAAGAGGTCTTTGTTATACTCGATCAGGGGACTTGCTTGTACTCGATCCGGGGAATTTGTTTTACCCGATTAGCGGACTTTATTATACTCGATGAGGGGCTTGAGATACTCGATGGGGGCTTTGTTATACTCGATGAAGGGGCTTTGCTATACTCGATCAGGCCTTTGGGTTATACTCGATTAGCTCCTTTGTTATACTCGTTGAGGGGCCTTTTGTTATAATACTCGATGAAAGGGCTTTTGCTATACTGATGAGGGGACTTTGTTATACTCGATGAAGGGGCTTTGTTATACTCGATCAGGGGCCTTTGTTATACTCGATTAGGGTCCTTTGTTATACCTTGTTCAGGGGCCTTATACCTGATCAGGGGCCTTTGTTATATTTGATCAGCCTTGCTATACTCCGATCAGGGTCCTTTGTTATACCTGATTAGGGGCCTTTGTTGTACTCGATGAGGGGCCTTTGTTGTACCTGATCAGGGCCTTTGTTATAATCGATAAGAGGTCTTTGTTTATACTCGATCAGGGACATTGTTATACTCGATCACGGGGCTTTGCTATACCTCGATCAGGGAATTTGTTACACTCCAATTAGGGGTGGACTTTTGTTATACCTGATAGAGGACTTTGTTGTACTCGATCCGTGAATTTGTTATACTTGGATCAGGGTACTTTATTATACTCGATGAGGGGGTTTTTAAAATACTCACTCAGGGGCTTTGTTATACCTGGATGAAGGGGCTTTGTTATGCTCGATCAGGGACTTTGTAGTACTCGAATCAGGGCCTTTGTTGTACTTCATCAGGGGCCTTTGTTATACTCGATCAGGGACATTATTATACTCGATCAGGGACTTTGTTACTTGATGAAGGGACTTGTTATCCTTGATCCGGGGAATTTGTTATACCTGATCAGGGGACTTTGTTATACACGATGAGGGGACTTGGCTATACTCGATCAGGGATTTTGTTGTACTCGATCAGGGCCTTTGTAATAATACTGGATGAGGGGGCTTGTTATACTCGACCAGGGACTTTGTTATACCCGACCAGGCAACTTTGTTGTACTCGATCAGGGGAATTGGTTATACTCGATAGGGGGTCTTTTTTATACTCGAGAACGGCCTTGTTATACCTGATCAGGGGCTTGTTAAACTCGAGCAGGTGCCTTTGTTATTCTCGATTAGGGCCTTTTGTACTCGATCAGGGCCTTTTGTTATACTCGATAAGGGACTTTGTTATACTCGATCAGGGGAATATGTTATTCTCAACCAGGGCTTTGTTATACTCGATAATGGCCTTTGTTATACCTCGAATGACCTTTGTTTTACTTTGATCCCTGGGCTTTGTTATACTCGACCAGGGGAATTTGTTATACTCGATTAGTGGACTTTGTTATACTCGATTTGGGGATCTTGTTATGCTCGATCAGTGGAT
>NW_024722377.1:0-9140 GCF_018991925.1 Homarus americanus
TAGCTCTGTAGGGGTGACCTGCCCTCACACCCCGTTTCATTGCACTAAAGGGGTGCCCGGCCCTCACACCCCGGGTCATGGCACTGAATCGGTGCCCGGCCGTCACACCCCAGGCCATGGCACTGAAGGTATGCTCGGCCCTCACACCCCTGGTCATAGACCTAAACGAGTGCCCGGCCCTCACATCCCAGGTCATGGGGCTGAAGGGGTGCCCAGCCCTCACACCCCGGTTCATGGCACTGAAAGGGTGCCCAGCCCACACACCCCGGGTCATGTCATTGAAGGGGTGCCCGGCCCTCACAAGCTGGATCATGTCACTGAAAGGGTGCCCGGCCCTCACACCCCTCGTCATAGCACTGAAGGGGTGCCCGGCCCTCATACCCCGGGTCATGGTGCTGGAGGGGTGCCCGGCCCTCACACCCCGATTCATGGCACTGAAATCGAGCCCGGCCCTCAAACCCCGGTTCATGACACTGAAGGGATGCCCGGCCCTCACACCCCGGGTCATAGCACTGAAGGGGTGCACGGCCCTCACACCCCGGGTCATGGACCTAAATGGGTGCCCGGCCCTCACACCACAGGTCATGGGGTTGAAGCGGTTCCCGGCCCTCACACCCCGGGTCATGATGCTGGAGGGGTGCCCGGCCCTCACACCCCGGGTCATGTCACTGAAGGGGTGCCCGGCCGTCACACCCCAGGTCATGTCACTGGAGGGGTGCCCGACCCTCACACCCCGATTCTTGGCACTGAAATCGAGCTCGGCCCTAACACTCTGGGTCATGGTGCTTAAGGGGTGCCCGGCCCTCACACACCCAGGTCATGTCACTGAAGGGGTTTCCGGCCCTCACACCCCGGGTCATGGCACTGAAGGGGTGCCTGTCCCTCACACCCCGGGTCATGTCACTGAAGGGGTGCCCGGCCCTCACACCCCGATTCATTTCACTGAAGGGGTGCCTGACCCTCACACCCCGGGTCATGTGAAGGGGTGCCCGGCCCTCACACCCCGGTTTGCAGCACTGTCGGGGTGCCCAGCCCTCACACCCCGTTTCATGGCACTGAAAGGGTACCCGGCCCTCACACTCCGGTTCATGACACTGAAGGGGTGCCCGGCCCTAACACCCCGGGTCATGGCACTGAAGGGGTGCCCGGCCCTCACACCCCGGGTCATGGTGCTGGAGGGGTGCCCGGCCCTCACACCCCAGGTCATGTCACTGAAGGGGTGCCCGGCCCTCACACCCCGGGTCATGGCACTAAAGGGGTGCTTGGCTCTCACACCCTGGGTCATGTTGCTGAATGGGTGCCCGGCTTTCACACCCCGATTCATGGCACTGAAAGGATGCCTGGCCCTCACACCCCGGGTTATGTCACTAAAGGGATGCCAGCCCTCACACCCCGGGCATAGTGCTGAAGCGGTGCCGGCTTTCCTACCCCGATTCATGTCACTGAAAAGGTGCCCGGCCCTCACACCTTGGGTCATGGTGCCTGAGGGGTGCCCGGCCCTCACACCCCGGGTCATGGGGTTGAAGCGGTTCCCGACCATCACACCCTGGTTCATGGTGCTGATGGGGTGCCCGGCCCTCACACCCCGATTCTTGGCACTGAAATCGAGCCCGTCCCTAATACTCTGGGTAATGGTGCTCAAGGGGTTCCCGGCCCTCACACCCCAATTCATTTCACTGAATTGGTGCCGGACCCTCACACCCCGGGTCATGTGAAGGGGTGCCCGGCCTTCACACCACAGTTTGCAGAACTGTAGGGGTGCCCGGACCTCATACCCCGTTTCATGGCATTGAAAGGGTGCCCGGCCCTCACACCCCGGTTCATGACACTGAAGGGGTGCCCGGCCCTCACACCCCGGGTCATGGAACTGAAGGGGTGAACGGCCCTCACACCCGGGTCATGGACCTAAAGGGGTGCCCGGCCTTCACACCACGGTTCATGGGGTTGAAGCGGTTCCCGGCCCTCACACCCCGGGTTATGTCACTGAAGGGGTGCCCGGCCCTCACACCCCAGGTCATGTCACTGAAGGGGTTCCCGGCCCTCACACCCCGGGTCATGGAACTGAAGGGGTGCCTGTCCCTCACACCCCGGATCATGGTGCTGAAGGGGTGCCTGGCTTTCACACTCCGATTCATGGCACTGAAAGGGTGCCTGGCCCTCAAACCCCGGGTCATGGTGTCGGAGGGGTGCCCGGCCCTCACACCCCTGGTCATGTCACTAAAGGGGTGCCCGGCCCTCACACCCCTGTTCATGGGGTTGAAGCGGTTCCCGGCCAGCACACCCCGGGTCATGGTGCTGATGGGGTTCCCGGCCCTCAAACCCCGGGTCATGGTGCTGGAGGGGTGCCCGGCCCTCACACCCCGGGTCATGTCACTGAAAGGGTTCCCGGCCCTCATACCCCGTGTCATGTCACTGAAGGGGTCCCCAGCTGTCACACTCCGGATCATGGCACAAAAGGGGTGCCTAGTCCTCACACCCCGGGTCATGGTACTGAAGGGCTGCACGGTCCTCACACCCCGGGTCATGGTGCTGATGGGGTGCCCGGCCCTCATACCCCGGGTCATGGTGCTGGAAGGGTGCCCGGCCATTACATCCCGATTCATGGCACTGAAATCGAGCCCGGCCCTCATACCCCGGGTCATGGCACTGAAAAGGTGCCAGGCCCTCACACCCCGTGTCATGTGAAGGGGTGCCCGGCCTTCACACTCCCGTTCATAGCTCTGTAGGGGTGCCCGGCCCTCACACCCCGTTTCATGGCACTAAAGGGGTGTCCGGCACTCACACCCCGTCTCATGGCACTGAAGGGGTGCCCGGCCCTAACACCCTGGTTCATGTCACTTATGGGGTGCCCGGCGCTCACACCCCCGGTCATGGTGCAGGAGGGGTGCCCGGCCCTGACACCCCGGGTCATGTGAAGGGGTGCCCGGTACACACACCCTTTTTCAAAGCACTGAATGGGTGGCCGGCACTCACACCCCGTTTCATAGCACTTAAGGGGTGCCCGTCCCTCACACCTCGGGTCATGGCACTGAAGGGGTGCCCGGCCCTCACACCCCGTGTCATGGTGCTGAAGGGGTGCCCGGCCCTCAAACCCCGGGTCATGTCACTGAAGGGGTGCCCGGCCCTCACCTCCAGGTCATGGTGCTGGAGGGTGCCCGGCCCCTCCACACCCAGGTCATGTCTCTAAAGGTGCCCAGCCCTCACCCCAGGTCATGTCACTGAAGGGTGCGACCCTCACCCCCTGGCCATGTGGCACTGAAGGCCTGCCAGGCCCTCACACCAGTCGCAGAGCTAAACAGGTGCCCAGCCTCACCCCCAGGTCACATGAGGCTGAAGGGGTGCCAACATTCACCGGGTCTCGCCAACTGAAGGTGACCGGCCCCCCACAACCCCTAACAGCACTGAAAGGGTTCCCGGCCCTCACACCCCGGGTCATGGTGCTGGACGGGAGCCTGGCCCTCACACCCCGGGTCATGTGCTGAAGGGGTGCCCAGCCCTCCCACCCCAGGTCATGTCACTGAAGGGTTGCCCGGCCCTCACCCCCCTGGTCATGGCACTGAAGGGGTGCCTGGCGCTCACACCCAGGGTCATGATGCTGAAGGGGTGCCCGGCTTTCACACCCCGATTCATGGCATTGAAGGGGTCCCCGGCCCACACACCCCGGGTCAGTTCACTGAAAGGGTGTCCGGCCCTCACACCCGGGGTCATAGCACTGAAGGGGTGCCCGGCCCTCATATCCCGGGTAATGGTGCTCGAGGGATGCCCGGCCCTCACACCCCGATTCATGGAACTAAAATCGAGCCCGGCCCTCACACCCCGGATCATGGTGCTGAAGGGGTGCCTTCCCCTCACACCCCGTTTAATGGCACTGAAGGGGTGCCGGGCCCTGACGCCCCGGGTCATGTCACTGAAGGGGTTCCTGGCCCTCACACCCCGGGTCATAGCACTGAAGGGGTGCCCGGCCCTCATATCCCGGGTAATGGTGCTCGAGGGATGCCCGGCCCTCAAACCCCGATTCATGGAACTAAAATCGAGCCCGGCCCTCACACCCCGGGTCATGTCAATGAAAGGGTGCCCGGCCCTTACACCATGGGTCATAGAACTGAAGGGGTGCCCGGCCCTCATACCCCGGGTCATGGTGCTGGAGGGGTGCCCGGCCTTCACACCTCGTTTCATTGCACTGAAAGAGTGCCCGGCCCTCACACCCCGGTTCATGGCACTGAAGGGGTGCCCGGCCTTCACACCCCGGTTCATGGAACTGAAGGGGTGCCCGGCCCTCACACACCGGGTCATGGTGCTGAAGGGGTGCCCGGCCCTCACACCCCGGGTCATGGTGCTGAAAGGGTGCCCGACCCTCACACCCTGGGTCATATCACTAAAGGTGTGCCAGGCCCTCACACTCCGGGTCATGTCACTGAAGTGGTGCCCGGCCCTCACACCCCGGGTCATGGCACTGATGAGGTGCCCGGCCCTCACACCCGTGGCCATGGCACTGAAGGTTTGTCCCGCTCTCACACCCTTGGTCATGTACCTAAAGTGGTGTCCGGCCCTACACCCCGATTCATTACACTGAAGGGGTGCCCGACCCTCACACCCCGGGCCATGATGCTAGAGGGGTGCCCGGCCCTCACATACCGGGTCATGGAGCTGAAGGGTTGCCCGGACATCACACCCCGGGTCATGTTACTAAAGGGGTGCACGGCCCTCACATACCGGGTCATGGAGCTGAAAGGGTGCCTGGCCGTCACACCCCGGGTCATGGCACTGAAGCGGTGCCTGGCCGTCACACCCCTGGCCATGGCACTGAAGGTGTGCCCGGCCCTCACACCCCTGGCTAAAGACCTAAACGGGTGCCCGGCCCTCACACCCCGGGTCATGGCACTGAAAGGGTACCCGGCCCACACACCCGGGGTCATGTCATTGAAGGGGTGCCCGGCCCTTATACTCCGGGTCATGGTGCTGAAGGGGTGTCCGGCCCTGACGCCATGGTTCATGTCACTGAAGGGGTGCCCGACCCTCACACCCCGGGTCATGGCACTGAAGCGGTGCCCGGCCGTCACACCCCTGGCCATGGCACTGAAGGTATGCTCAGCCCTCACACCCCTGGTGATAGAGCTAAACGAGTGCCCGGCCCTCACCCCCCGTGTCATGGCACTGAAGGAGGGACCGGCCCTCAAACCCCGGGTGATGGCACTGAAGGAGTGACCGGCCCTCACACCCCGGGTCATGGCACTGAAGGTATGCCCAGCCCTCACACCCGTGGTCATAGAGCTAAACGAGTGCCTGGCCCTCACCCCCCGGGTCATATCATTGAAGGGGTGCCCGTCCCTCACACCCAGGGTCATATCACTGAAAAAATGCCCGGCCCTCACACCCAGGGTCATAGCTCTGAAGGCGTGCCCGGCCCTCATACACCGGGTCATGGCACTGAAAAGGTGCCCGTCTCTCACACCCGGTATCATGTGAAGGGGTGCCCGGCCCTCACACTCTGGTTCATAGCTCTGTAGGGGTGCCCCGCCCTCACACCCCGTTTCATGGCACTAAAGGGGTGCCCGGCCCTCACACCCCGGTTCACAGCACTGTAGGGGTGCCCGGCCTTCACACCCCGATTCATGGCACTGAAAGGGTGCCCTGCCCTCACACCCCGGTTCATGACACTGAAGGGGTGCCCGGCCCTCACACTCCGGGTCATGGTGCTGGAGGGGTGCCCGGCCCTCACACCCCGGGTCATGTCACTAAAAAGGTGCCCGGCCCTCACAACCCAGGTCATGTCACTGAAGGGGTTCACGGCCCTCACACCCCGGGTCATGGCACTGAAGGGGTGCCCGGCCCTCACACCCCGGGTCATGGCACTGAAGCGGTGCCCGGCCGTCACGCCCCTGGCCATGGCACTGAAGGTATGCCCGTCCCTCACACCCCTGGTCATAGAGCTAAACGAGTGCCCGGCCCTCTCCTCCCGGGTCATGGCACTGAAGGAGGGACCGGCCCTCACACCCCGGGTCATGGCACTGAAGGAGTGACCGGCCCTCACACCCCGGGTAATGGCACTGAAGGTATGCTCGGCCCTCACACAACTGGTCATAGAGCTAAGCAGTGCCGGCCCTCTCCTCCCGGGTCATAGCACTGAAGGAAGGAACCGGCCCTCACACCCCAGGTCATGGCACTGAAGGAGTGCCCGGCCCTCACCCAGGTCCTTATCATTGAAGGTGCTGGCCACCAGGGTCATATCACTGAAAAAATGCCCGGCTTCCCTCACACCCCGGGTCATAGCTCTGAAGGTGTGCCCGGCCCTCACTCCCCAGGTCATGGCACTGAAAAAGTGCCCAGCCTCACCCCGTGTCATGTGAAGGGGTGCCGGCCTCACACTCTGGTTCATAGCTCTGTGAGATTGCCTCACCCCCGTTTCCTTATTTGGGGTTGCCAGCCCTGACGCCCAGGGTCATGTCACTGAAGGGGTGCCCTCACACCCCTATTCATAGCACTGAAGGGTGACCAGCCCCCCTAACCCAGTTCCTTAGCACTGTAAAGGGGTGCCCGGCCTTCACACCGCGATTCATGGCACTGAAAGTGTGTCCGGCCCTCACACCCCGGTTCATGACACCGAAGGGGTGCCCGGCCCTCACACTCCGGGTCATGGTGCTGGAGGTGTGCCCGGCCCTCACACCCTGGGTCATGTCACTAAAGGGGTGCCCGGTCCTCACACCCCGGGTCATGTCACTGAAGGGGTTCATGGCCCTCACACCCCGGGTCATGGACCTAAAGGGTTGCCCGGCCCTGACGCCCCGGGTCATGTCACTGAAGGGGTGCCCGGCCCTCACACCCCTATTCATGGCACTGAAGGGGTGACCGGCCCTCACAACCCGGTTCACAGCACTGTAGGGGTGCCCGGCCTTCACACCCCGTTTCATCGCACTGAAAGGGGGCCCGGCCCTCACACCCCGTTTCATGACACTGAAAGGGTGCCCGGCCCTCACACCCCGGGTCATGGCACTGAAAGGGTGCACGGCCCTCACACCCCGGGTCATGGACCTAAACGGGTGCCCGGCCCTCACACCACGGATCATGGGGTTGACGCGGTTCCCGGCCCTCACACCCCGGGTCATCGTGCTGGAGGGGTGCCCGGCCCTCACACCCCGGGTAAATGTCACTGAAGTGGTGCCCGGCCCTCACACCCCGGGTCACGGCACTGAAGGGGTGCCTGGCCCTCACACCCCGGGTCATGGTGCTGAAGGGGTACCCGGCTTTCACACCCCGATTCATGGCACTGAAAGGGTCCCCGGCCCTCACACCCCAGGTCATGGCACTTAAAGGGTGCACGGCCGTCACACCCCGGGTCATGGACCTAAAAGGGTGCCCGGCCCTCACACCCCGGATCATGGGGTTGAAGCGGTTCCCGGCCCTTACACCCCGGGTCATGGTGCTAGAGGGGTGCCCGGCCCTCACACCCCGGTTCATGTCACTGAAGGGGTGCCCGGCCCTCACACCCCGGGTCATGGCACTGAAGGGGTGCCCGGCTTTCACACCCCGATTCCTGGCACTGAAGGGGTGCCCAGCCCTCACACCTCGGGTCATGGTGCCTGAGGGGTGCCCGGCCCTCACACCCCGGGTCATGGGGTTGAAGTGGTTCCCTGCCATCACACCCAGGGTCATGGTGCTGATGGGGTTCCTGACCCTCACACCCCGATTCTTGGCACTGAAATCGAGCCCGGCCCTAACACTCTGGGTAATGGTGCTGAAGGGGTGCCCGGCCCTCACACCCGGATTCATTTCACTGAAGTGGTGCCGGACCCTCACACCCGGGGTCATGTGAAGGGGTGCCCGGCCCTCACACCCCAGTTCGCAGCACTGTAGGGGTGCCCGGACCTCACACCCCGTTTCATGGCACTGAAAGGGTGCCGGGCCCTCACACTCCGATTCATGACACTGAAGGGGTGCCCGGCCCTCACACCCCGGGTCATGGCACTGAAGGGGTGCACGGCCCTCACACCCCAGGTCATGGACCTAAAGGGGTGCCCAGCCCTCACACCACGGGTCATGGGGTTGAAACGGTTCCCGGCCCTCACACCCCGGGTCATGGTGGTGGAGGGGTGCCTGGCCCTCACACCCCGGGTCATGGTGCTGAAGGGATGCTCGGCTTTCACACCCCGATTCATGGCCCTGAAAAGGTCCCCGACCCTCAAACCCCGAGTCATGGTGTCTGAGGGGTGCCCGGCCCTCACACCCCGGGTCATGTCACTAAAGGGGTGCCCGGCCCTCACACCCCGGGTCATGTCATTGAAGGTGTGCCTGAACCTCACACCCCGGGTCATGATGCTGGAGGTGTTCCCGAACCTCACACCCCGGGTTATGGTGCTGTTGGGGTGCCCGGCCCTCACACCCCGGTTCTTGGCACTGAAATCGAGCCCGGCCCTAACACCCTGGATCATGGTGCTGAAGGGGTTCCCGGCCCTCACACCCCGGGTCATGGCACTGAAGGTGTGCCCGAACCTCACACCCCGTTTCATGGTGCTGGAGGTGTGCCCGAACCTCACACCCCGGGTCATGTCACTGAAAGGGTGTCCGGCCCTCAAACCCCAGGTCATGTCATTGAAGGGGTGCCCGGCCCTCACACCCCGGGTCATGGCACTGAAGGGTTCGGCCGTCACACCCAGGGTCATGGTGCTGGAGGGTGCCAGCCCTCACACCCCGGGTCATGGGGTTGAAGCGGTTCCCGGCCATCACACCCCGGGTCATGCTGAAAATGGGGTGCCCGGCCCTCACACCCCTGGTCATAGACCGAAACGAGTGCCCGGCCCTCACACCCCTGGTCATAGACCTAAACGAGTGCCCGGCCTTTACACCCCGGGTCATGGGGCTGAAGGTGTGCCCCGCCATCACACCCCGGGTCATGGCAGTGAAGGAGTGACAGGCCCTCACACTCCGGGTTATGGCACTGAAAGTGTGCCCTGCCCACACACCCTGGGTCATGTCATTGAAAGGGTGCCCGAACCTCACACCCCGGTGTCATGTCACTGAAAAGGTGCCCGGCCCTCACACCACGGGTCATAGCACTGAAGGGGTGCCCGGCCCTCATACCCCGGATCATGGTGCTGGAGGGGTGCCCGGCCCTCACACCCGGATTCATGGCACTGAAAAGGTGC
>NW_024722378.1:0-52726 GCF_018991925.1 Homarus americanus
TGGGTTACGGTTGCTGCAATCGCCTTACGGCGATTAACGGCGCAGGGGCCATAAGAATGAGTGGCGCAACGCCACGGGAGATTAACGGGCGCAGGGAGGCCATAAGAATGAGTGGCGCAACGCTTGACGGGCGACAACGGCAGAAGCATAAGAACGCAGGCGTACCGCTTTGGCGGCGAATAACGGCGCAGGGAGGAAGCGGCGGCAACAGGGCGCAACGCCACGGGCGACAACGCAAAGGCAATGGCGGCGTAACGCTTCTTACGGAGACACAACGCGCAGGGAAGGCGAAGAAATTTAGTGGCGGCAATCGCTCACGGCGATTAACGGCGGCAGCGGGCCATAAGAATGAGTGGCGCAATCGCCTTACGGCGATTGGTTAACGGCGGCAACAGGCATTGAGGTGGCGCAACGCTTTACGGCGATTAACGGCGCAGGGGCTGCGAAGAAGGGGCGGCAAACGTTTCAAGCGCATTAACGTGCGGTGGGGGGCTGGGCACAGGCGCCAATCGGTTTTACGGGCGATTAACGCGGCAGGGGAGGCGATATAAGAATGAAATGGCGGCAACGCTTACGGGCGACACGGCGTGCAGGGGGGGCTATGGCGAGGTGGCGTGTAATCGCCTGGCGGCGATTAACGGCGGCAGGGAGTTTGCGGCAGAACAGTGGGCGTAACGCTCACGGGCCATTTAACGCGCAGGGGCCGCAATGAGTGGCCGCAACGCTTGCCGGCGATTAACCATGGTTAAAGCATGGGCGGCGCAACGCGGGCGATTAACGGCGGCAGGGGGCCAGGCGAACAGTGGCGGCAATCGCCCACGGCGATTAACGCAGAGGCCACGTTAAGAATGGTGGCGCAACGCCACGTGGCGATTAACGGTGAGGCGAGAAGAATGAGTGGCGGCAATCGCTCACGGAAAGCGATTAACGCAGGTAAACAAGAATGGCGGCAACGCCCACGGGCGATTAACGGCGTGCAGGAGCTGGTGAATGAGGCGCAACGCTCACGGCGACAACGGCTACAGGAGGCCATAAGAATGAAGGGCAATCGCCCGCGGGCTTATTAACGGCGGCAGGAGGCGGCGAAGAACGAAGTGAATGCAATCGCCTTACGGCGACAACGGCAGGGGGCCATAAGAATGAGTGGCGGCAACGCCCACGGGTTATTAACCATGCAGGTGCCATATGCGGCAATCGCTCTGCGGAAGGAATGCAGGAGTTAAGAACGAGTGCGCTTTACGCGACAACGCGCAGGGAAAATGGCGGCAATGAGGCGCAATGCGCGGGCGATTAACGGCAGGGGCTAAGGGTTAGGTTTAGTAGCCAACGCCTTACGGGCGATTAACGCGGCAGGAGTGCTTATAAGAATGGCGGCGCAAACGCTTTACGGCTTTATTAATGACGCAGGGGGCTTATAAGAATGAGTGGGCGGTAAAACGCCTGCGCGATTAACGCAGGAGCGCCATGAAGAATGAGTGGCGCAATCGCCACGGGCGATTAACGGCGGCAGGGGGGGGGGGCCATGTAAAGAATGAGGCGGCAATCGCTCACGGCCGATTACCGCGGCATGGGGGACCATAAGAATGCGAGTGGCGTGCAACGCTTCACGGGCGACAACGGCGCACGGGCCATAAGAATGAGTGGCACCACGGCGATTAACGGCGCAGGAACGCGAATAGTGGCGGCATCGCTTTCACGCAAGATTAAAGGAAGTGCAGGGGGGCCAGTAAGAATGAGTGAGTGGCAATCGCCACGGGCGACATTGCTTAACGCGGCAGGGGGCTTGGCAAGAATGCGAGGGAGCAACGCCTTTACGGCTGATGAAGGCGTAGGGGGCCATAAGAATGAGTAGCGTGCAATCGCCCACGGGCGATGAATTTTAGGGGCCAGCGTGAATGAGTGGCGCAACGCCCCACGTGGGAGATTAACGCGCAGGGAGGCCATAAGAATGAGTATGCAATCGCCTTACGGGCGATTAACGCGCAGGAGTGCCATAAGAATGAGTGGCGCAATCGCTCACGGCGAATAACGGCGGCAGGTGGCGCTGCAAGAATGCGAGTGGCGCAATCGCCTTACGGGCGATTAGCGGTAAAATATAAGAATGAGTGGCGCAACGCTTTACGCAGACAACGCAGCCGCAGAATGAGTATGCAACGGCCTTTACGGGCGATTAACGGCGCAGGAAGCAAATATAAAGAACGAGTGGCGGCACCACGGCTTATTAACGGCGGAAGTCATAAGAATGAGTATGCAACGCTTACGGGCGACAACGGCCGGCAAGAATGAGTGGCGGCAACGCTCACGGGCGACGGTTAACGCAGTAAAATAAGGCGGAATGGCGGCGCAATGCTCACGGGCGATGGTCGGCGGCAGGGGGCCATAAGAGGCAGCGGCAACGTTTTCACGGCGGCTGAACGCGCAGGAGGCCATAAGAATGAGGAAGGCAACGCTCACGGCCGATTAACCCGGCGGCAAGGACCATAAGAATGAGAAGCCAACGCCTTTACGGCAAATTAATGGCGGCAGGGTAAGAACAGTGGCGCAACGCTCACGGAAGAATAACGGCGCAGGGGGGGCTAGCGAAGAATGAGGTGGCGCAACGCTCTTTCACGGTGATACGCGCAGGAGGCGATAAGAACGAAGTGGCGTAACGCCTACGGCGGACACGGCGCAGGAAAGCCGGCATCAGTGGGCGCAACGCCAGGCATTAACGCGCGCAGAGGCCATAAGAATGAGTGGCGGCACCGCCTTACGGGCGATTAACGCGCTGCAGGGGGGGGCCATAAGAATGGAGCGGCGGCAATCGCTCACGCCGACACCGCTGCAAGGGGACCATAAGAACGCAGGGCGGCAATCGCCTTTACGGGCGATTAACGGCGCACGTAAACAGCAATAACATGGCGGCAATCGCCTTACTGGCGTATTAACGGCGGCAGGGGGCCATAAGAATGAGTGGCGCACCGCCTTTGACGGAAGGATTAAAGCGCAGGGGGGCTGGCGGGCGGTAACGAGTGGCGGCAATCGCCTGCGGGCGCTAACGGCGGCAGGGGGCCATAAGAATGAGTGGCGCAACGCCACGGCGCATTAAAGGCGTGCAGGGGGCTTATAAGAATGAGGGGCGGCAATCGCCTTTACGAAGGGTTAACGGCGGCAAATACAAGAACAGTGGCGCAACGCCCACGTGGGAGATTACCCGCGGTGAGGCTGGCGTAAGAACAGTGGCGGCAATCGCCCACGGGCGATTAACCCGCGGCAGGAGCAAGCAGTGAATGAGTGGCGGCAACGGCCACGGGCGAACAACAACGAAGCGTGCAGGGTGCCATAAGAATGAAGTGGCAACGCCACGGGCGATTAACGGGCGGCAGGGCCATAAGAATGAGTGGCGGCAACGCCGACGTGGGCGACACCCGCGCAGGGGGCCATAAGAATGCGGGGCGCAATCGCTCACGGCGATTAACGGCGGCAACAAGGGGCGAACAGTGATGTAACGCCTTACGGGCGATGGGCCCGGCGGCAGGGGGCCATAAGAATGAAGTGGCGGCAATCGCCCACGGCGACGACCCGCGGCAGGGGCTGGCGAACAGTGGCGCAATCGCCGGGCGACATCGAAGCGGCAGAGAGGCCAGCAAAGAAAGGGCGCAACGGCTTTATGGCTATTAACGCGCAGGGAGCCGCGGGCGAACAGTGGCGTAAACCGCCCACGGCGACAACGGCAGGGGGCCATGGGTTAGTGATGCACACCGCCGGCGGGCGATTAACGCGGCAGAGGCCACAAAGAATGAGTGGCGCTACCCGCCCTGCCGATTAAAAGGGCAGGAGGCCACAAACGAGTTGCGCAACCGCCAACGGCGACACAACGCCGCAGGAGGGCTATAAGAATGCGGCGCACCGCTCGCACGGGCGCACACGGCGCAGGGGGGCCACAAGAATTATTGCGGCAATCGCCCGGCGGGCCACGGCACCCGCCGGAGGCGTAAGAATGAGGCGCAACACCACGCAAAGCAGAATGGTCAATCTACGGCATTAAATAAAAGAATGAGGATCGCAACGCCTTTCACGGGATTAACTGCGCAGGGAAAGGCGAAGAAACGTAATGGCGCAACACCTAGCGACAATAACGCGGCAGGGAGGCCATAAGACAAAGTGAGCACCGCTTCTGGGCGATTAACGCCGCAGGGTTGAAACGCACAACCGCCTTACGAAGCAATAACGCGCAGAGGCCATAAGAATGAGTAAGGCACACGCCCACAATAACGCGTCAGAGGCCATAAAATGAGTGGCGCAACGCCACGGGCATTAACGCGCAGGGGGCCAAGAACAATGGCGAATCGCCCTTACGGGCGACAACGGCGCATGAGGCCACAAGAATGAGTGGCGCAACGCCACGGCGACAACGCCGCAGGGCGGCTACAAAGAATGAAAAGCCAAGTGGGCTATTAACGGGCGCAGGGGGTCATAAGAATGGTGATGCAACGCCTTACCGGCGATTAACGGCAGCAGGGGAGGCCATAAGAATGAGTGGCGGCAATCGCTCACGCTTATTGCGGTGCGACCATAAGACGAGTGGCGCGCCAATCGCTCACGGGCAATTAACGGCGGCAGGGGAGCTAAGAATGAAGTTGGCGCAACGCTCACGGGCGATTAACGGCGTAGGGGGGCCAGCGAAGAATGAGTGGCGCAATCGCTCTTCACGGGCGACACCATGCAGGGGGGGCCATAAGAATGAAAGTGGCGCAACGCCCACGGGCGACACCCGCAGGCGACTGGATAAGAATGAGTGGCGTGCAATCGCTTTATGGAAGTGATTAACGCGCGGGAGGCGACAGCGGCGCAGAATGAAGCCAATGCCGCGCGATGGGCAGCATAAGAATGAGTGGCGCAACGTTTTGCTGGCTATTAATGGCTGCGTAGGGGGCTATAAGAATGAGTGGGCGGTATCACGGCGGGCTATTAACGGTGCAGGAGTTACAGAATGAGGGCGCAATCGCTCACGGGCGATTAACGGCGGCAGGGGGGCACGAGGTGGCGGCAACGTTCGACGTGTGCTTACGCAACGCGCAAGGACCATAAGAATGAAAGTGGCGGCAAACGCGCCTTTACGGGCATTAACGGCGCATCGTAAAATATAAGAATGAGTGGCGCAACGTCTTTACGGAAGCATTAACGGCGGCAGGCATGCAAATCGCCTGGCGGGCGATGCAGCGGCAGTAAAAATACATAAGAATGAGGGCGGCATCGCTCACGGCGAATAACGGCGGCAAAATATAAGAATAGTGGCGGCAACGCCTCACGGGCGATTAAAGGCAGAAACCAAGAATGAAAGTGATGCACCCCACGGCGATTAACCGCGCAGGGGCCATAAGAATGAGTGGCGCAACGCCTTTACGGAGACAACGCCGCAGGGAGGCCATAAGAGAGTGGCGCGCAACGCTTTACAAGGCGACATTAACGGCGGCATAGGCAGAATTATCGGCGTCAACGCCCCACGGCGAATCAACGCGCAGGCCATAAGAATGAGGGCGGCACCACCACGGCCATTGGGGCGGCCATAAGAATGAAAGTGGCGCAATCGCCCGCCGGCGACAACGCAGACAGGGGGCCATAAGAATGAAAAGGGCAACGCCTTAACGGGCGAATAACGGCGGTGAGCCGATAAGAATGAGTGGCGGCAATGCCTTGGCGCGAAACAACGGCGCAGGGGGCCATAAGAACGAGTGGCGCAGCTTTCACGGGCTATTAACGCGTAAAGCCATAAGAATGAAGTGAAGCGCAATCGCCACGGCGACAACGCGCAGGGGGCTAAGAATGAAAGGCGCAACGCCCACGGCGACACAACAACGGCGGCAAATAAGGCTAACGAGGGCGCAAATCGCCTTACGGGCGACACCTACAACAGAAATACATAAGAATGAAAGGCGGCAATCGCCTTGCGGCGATTAACCGGACAGGGGGCGACAAGAATGAGTGGCGGCAACGCCTACGGGCGAATACAACGGCGGCAGGGAGGCGACAAGAATGAGTGGCGGCAAACGCTTTACGGGTATTGCGGCAGGGGGGCCATAAGAAAAGTGGCGGCAACGCTTCACGGGCGATTAACGGTGGTAAAATATAAGAATGAATGCAACGCCTTTACGGGCGATGAATCATGCAGGGAAACACCAAGAATGAGTGGCGGCACTACGGGCGACACGCGGCAGAAGAGGCCATAAGAATGCGGCGCAACGCCTCACGGCGACAACGCGCAGGGGGCTAAGAGAAGTGGCGGCAATCGCCCACGGCGACAACGTGCAGGGGCGATAAGAATGAGTGGCAGCAACGCCCACGGCGATTAACCGCGCAGGGAGGCCAAGAATGAAACGGCGGCAACCGCCTTACGTGGCGAATAACGCAGCAGGGAGGCCATAAGAATGAAAAGGCGGAAAACGCCACGGGCGAATAACGCGGCAGGGGGGGGCCATAATGAGTGGCGGCAAACGCCTTACGGGCGATTAACGGCGGCAGGAGAAGCGATAAGAATGAGTGGCGGGAACCGCCGGTTACGGA
This sequence comes from Homarus americanus, assembly GCF_018991925.1. Taxonomy (NCBI): domain Eukaryota; kingdom Metazoa; phylum Arthropoda; class Malacostraca; order Decapoda; family Nephropidae; genus Homarus; species Homarus americanus. The sequence continues at coordinate 6,544 of NW_024722378.1, forward strand.
AATTAACGGCGGCAGGGAGGCCATAAGAATGGCGGCGCAACGCCTGCGGGCGCAACGCGGCAGGGGGCCATAAGAATGAGTGGCGGCAACGCCTCACGGCGATTAACGGCAGCAGGGGGCTATAAGAATGAGGTGGCGGCAACGCCCACGGGCGATTAACGGCGGCAAAGACCATAAGAATGAAAGATGCGCAATCGCCTTTACGGGCTATTAACCACGCAGGGGCGACAAGAACATAAGTGGTGCAACCGCCTTACGGGCGAATAACGGGCGCAGGAGGCCATAAGAATGAGTGGCGCAACGCCTTACGTACACACGCAGCAGGGGGGCCACAAGAATGAGTGGCGGCAACGCCTTTACCGGGCGACAACGCGCAGGAGTGCGCTATAAGAATGAGTGGCGGCAACGTTTCACGGGCGACAATGGCGGCAGGGGGGCAATAAGAATGAGTGGCGGCAATGCCTACGGGCGATTAACGGCGGCAGAGTGCCAGCAAGAACAGTGGCGCAACGCCACCGGCGACAACGGCGCAGGGAGGCCATAAGAAAAAGTGGCGGCAACGCCTTTACGGCGACACCACGGCAAGCGACAACATAACAGTGGCGCAACGCTCACGGGTTAACAACGCAGCAGGAGGCCATAGAATGAGGAGGCAACGCCACGGCACATTAACGCGCAGGAGGCCACAAGAATGAGTGGCGCAACGCCCGGCGATTAATTAAGGCAGTAAAGCAGAGAGTGGCGGCAAACGCCACGGCTATTAACGGCGCAGGTGAGGCCATAAGAATGCTGGCGTAACGCCTTACGCGACAACGGCGGCACGGAGGCCAAAAGCAGAGTGGCGCAACGCTCTGGAAGCCACAACGGCGGCAGAAGGTAAGAATGACGGCGGCAACGCCCGCGGGCGACAACGTGCGGCAGGAGGCCATAAGAATGAAAGGCGGCAATTTTACGGGCGACAACGGCGGGAGGCCATAAAATGAGCATGCAACGCCTTGCACATTAACGGCAGGGGCCATAAGAACGAGTGGCGCAACGCCTTTACGGGCGATTAACGGCAGCAGGGGGCCATAAGAATGGTGGCGCAACGGGCGAGATTAACGGCGGCAGGGAGGCCAAGGGCGAATGAGTGGCGCAACGCCACGGGCGATAACGCGCAGCAGAAAGTTGCGGGGTTAATGAAAGGGAGGCAATGCCTTACGGGCGACAACGGCGGCAGGGGCTGGCAAGAATAGTGGCGGCAACGCTCACGGTTTAACGCGTGGGAAGCGGAGGGCAATGAAAGTGGCGGCAACGCCTTACGGGCGACAACGGCAGGGGGCCATAAGAATTACGGCGGCAATCGCTCACGGGCTTATTGGCGGCAGGGGGGCTATAAGAACGAGTGGCGGCAATCACCTTACGGGCGATTAACGGCGCAGGGGCCATAAGAATGAGTACGCACCGCCTTGGCGGGCGATTAACGGCGACAGGGGGCGATACAATGAAAGTGGGCGGCAATCGCCTTATGGGCGAATAACGGCGCAGGGGAGGCGATGGGGTAATGAGGCGGCGCAACGCTCACGGGCGACAACGGCGGCAGGGGGGGGCCATAAGAATGAGTGGCGGCAACGCCACGGGCGACACGGCGGCAGGGGGCTATAAGAATGAGTGGCGGCAATCGCCTGGCGGGCGACAAGGTAGTCATAAGAATGAAAGGCGGCAACGCTTGCCGGCGACAACGCGGCAGGGGCCATAAGAATGGGCGGCAACGCCTACGGCGACAACGCAGGCAGGGGGCCATAAGAATGAGTGGCGCAACGCCCGCGGGCGATAACGCGCACAGGGGGGCTAAGGCGAGTGCGGGGCGGCAACGCCACGGGCGAATAACCAGCGGCAGGGGAGGCGATATAAGAATGAGTGGCGTGCAAAACGCCTACGTGGCTATTAACGGCGGCAGGGGGCCATAAGAATGAAAGTGGCGGGCAACGTTTTACGGGCGACATCACGGCGCAGGGGCTTAAGGGCAATGAAAGTGGCGGCAATCGGCTTACGGCGACAATAACGCGTGGAAGCTGGCAAGAATGGTGGCGCAACCGCTTTAATGGGCGACAGCCTGCGGCAGGAGGCTAAGAATGAGTGGCGTAACGCTTTACGGGCGTATTAACGCGTAGCTTGCAGAGGCGCATCGCTTTACGGGCGATTAACGGCGGCAGGGAGGCGATAAGAATGAGGTGGCGGGCAACGCCCACGGGCGAGCTGGGGAATGCGCAGTGGCGGCCACAAGAATGAAAGTGGCGGCAACGCCTTACGGGCGCATTAACGCAGCAGGGAGTGCCAAGGAATGAAGTGGGCGGCAACGTTTCACGGGCTTATTAACGCAGGCCATAAGAATGGTGCAAACGCCACGGGGCGACACACAACGCGGCAGAGGCGATAACAGTGCGGCAATGCCTTTACAGGCGATTAACGGCAGAGGCGATAAGAATGAAAGGGCGGCAATGCTTCACGGGCGATTAACGCGCAGGGGGGCTATAAGAATGAGTGGTTGCGCAACGCTACGTGGCGACAACGCGCAGGAGGCCATAAGAATGAGTGGCGGCACCGCCCACGGGCGACAACGGCGGCAGGTTTACAAGAATGAGTGGCGGCAATCGCCCACGGCGAACAACGGCGGCAGGGGGGCCATAAGAATGAGTGGCGGCAAACGCTTTACGGGCGATTAACGGCGTGCAGGGGGCCACATAAGAATGCGGGCGGCACCGCTCACGGGCGATTAACGGCAGGGGCTGGCGCAAGAATGCGTGCGCAAATGTTTACGGGCGAGAAGCGCCACCTGCGTAGTGGGGGGCCAAGAACAGCGGCGTAACCGTGCCTGCAGTGGCGATTAACCCGCGCAGGAGGCCATAAGTATGAGTGGCGGCAATCGCTCACGGCGACAACGGCGCAGGGGCCATAAGAATGAGTGGCGGGCAACGCTCACGGGCGATTAACCACGCAGGAGGCCGCGTTGAATGAGTGGCGCACGCTTCCGACGGCTTATCATCCAGCGCAGCACAGGGGCCATAAGCAACGAGTGGCGCAATCGCCTGGCGGGCCCATTAACGGCGATTGCGGGGCGATAAGAATGAGTGGCGGCAATGCCTGCGCAAGCGAATACCGCGCAGGGAGGCGATAAGAATGAGTGAAGGCAACGCTCTACACGGGCGACACGGCGCGGGGGCCATAAGAAATAGTGGCGGCAACGCTTTACGGGCGATTAACGGCAAGGTGGGGGCCATAAGAATGAGTGGCGGCAACGCTCTTTAACGGCGACAATTTAAGGCAGAGGCCATAAGAACAGTGGCGGCAACGCCTGGGCGGGCGACAACGGCGACAGGGGCGATAAGAATGAGTGGCGGCAACGCCTACGGGCGAATAACGGCGGCAGGAAGCTATAAGAATGAGGTGGCGGCAACGCTTCATCGGCTTATTAACGCGCTGGGGGGCCATAAGAATGAGTGGGCGCAATCGCTCAATACGGGCGATTAACGGCGGGGGCCACAAGAATGAAAGGCGCAACGCCTGGCGACAACGCGTGGCGCTATAAGAATGAAAGGGCGTAACGCCACGGGCGATTAACGCGCAGGAGTGCCATAAAAATGGTGGCGGCAACGCTCACGGGCGCATTAACGCGGTAAAGCTATAAGAACAGTGGCGCAACGCCTGACGGGCGAGCTGGGCCTGGCGCAGAGGCGGAGCAAGAATGCAGGCAACGCTTACGGCGATTAACGGCGGCAGGAGGCGATAAGAATGGTGGCGGGCACCGCTTCAATGGCGACAACGGCAGGGGGCATAAGAACGTGAGTGGCGGGCAATCGCCTTACGGGCGGCCAATAACGGCGGCAGGGGGGGCCATAAGAATGAGTGGCGCACCCGGGCGACAACCGCTGAGGGGTTACAAGAATGCAGTGGCGACCGCCTACGTGGCTTATTGAACGCGCAGGAGCCATAAGAATGAGTGGCGCAACGCCTGGCGGGCGATTAACGGCGGTAAAATAAGCAAGAATGAGTGGCGCAACGTTTTGCCGGGCGAGCCAATGGCGGCAGGGGCCATAAGAATGGAGTGGCGGCAATCGCCTTTACGGGCGCATTAACGGCAGCAGGTAAATGGCGCGGCGAATGAGTGGCGGCAATCGCCCACGGGCGATTAACGCAGGCAGGGAGGCTATGGGTGAACAGTGGCGGCACCGCCTGGCGGACGCATTAACCGCACAGGGGAAGGGATAAGAATGCAGTGGCGGCAACGCCCACGGGCATAGCCCAAGTAAGTGGTGGGGAGGCGATAAGAATGAGTGGCAAATCGCCCACGGGCGACAATTCATGCAGGGGGGCCATAAGAATAGTGGCGGCAACGCCTACGGCGATTAACGCGCAGGGGGGACCATAAGAATGAGAGAAGCGCACGCCCCGGCGACAACGGCGGCAGGGAGGCCAAAGCAATGAGTGGCGGGCACGCCACGGGCGATAACGGCGCGCAGGGGAGGCTATAAGAATGAGTGGCGGCAACGCTTTACGGCGACATAACGCGGCGTGCAGGGGGCCATAAGAATGAGTGGCGGCAATCGCCTTACGGGCGACAACGGCGGGGAGGCGATAAGAATGAGTGGCGTAAACGCCTTTACGGGCGAATAACAGCGCAGGGGCGACAAGAATGAGTGGGCGCAACGCCACGGCGATTAACGGCGCAGGGGGCCATAAGAATGAGTGGCGGCAACGCTTCACGGCGACAACGGCAAGTAAAGCGAAGAATGGTAGCGTAACGCTTACGGGCGATAACGGCGCAGGGGGGGGCTAAGAATGAAAAGGCAATCGCCTGGCTGGGCGACAACGGCGCAGGAGGCCACAAGAATGAAAGTGGCGGCAACGCCTTTACGGGCGACATTAACGGCGTAAAATGGCGGCAACGCTTTACGGGCGACAATTCCGCGGCAGTGAGGCCGCGGGGCGAAAGTGGCGCAACGGCCTTTGCCGGCGACAATCCAAGCGCAAATGACAAGAATGAAAGTGGCGGCAATCGCCTTTGCGGGCGACACCATAGGGGGCGATAAGAATGAGTGGCGTGCACGCTTACGGAAGCGAATAACGGCGTGGTGGCGATAAGAATGAAGGCAACGCTTCACGGCCGGACACCCATGCAGGGGGGGCCATAATAGAGTGGCGTGCAACGCCCACGGGCGACACAACGGTAAAATAAGCAGAATGAGTGGCGCATCGCCCATGGGCGCGACAACGCAGCAGGGGGCTATAAGAATGAAGGCGTGCACCGCTCACGGCGATTAACGGCGTGTAGGGAGGCTACAAGAATGTAGTGGCGTAACGCCTTTACGGCTATTAACGGCGGCAGGGGCTATAAGCAATGAAAGTGGCGGGGCACCGCCTTACGGCGACACCGCGGTAAATATAAGAATGAAAGGTGCGGCGGCAACGTGCCTTACGGCGATTAACGGCGGCAGGGGCGATAAGAATGAGTGGCGGCAATGCTCAACACGGCGAATAACGCGCAGGAGGCGATAAGAATGTAGTGGCGGCAACGCCTGACGGGCGATAACGGCGGCAGTAGCTTATGTAAATGAGTGGCGGCAACGTTTGGCGGGCGACAACGGCGAAGCAGGGGCGAATAATGGCGCGTAATCGCTCACGGGCGACAACGGCGCAGGGGGGGCCATAAGAATAGTGGCGTAACGCCACACGGGCGATTAACGGCGGCAGGGGGCTGGCAAGAATGAGTGGCGGCAACGCCTGGCGGCGAACAACGGCGGCAGGGGCCATAAGAATGAGTGGCGGCACCGCTCACGGGCGATTAACGGCGGCAGGGGCCATAAGAACGTAGTGGCAATCGCCTTACGGGCGATTAACGGCGTGAAATGGCAAGAATGAGTGGCGGCAACGGCTCACGGGCGTGACACACGGCGCAGGGGCTACAAGAATAGCAGGCAACGCCCACGGGCGATTAACGGCGGCAGGGGGCCATAAGAATAATGGCGGTAACGCCTTACGGGCGACGCGTAAAACAAGGCGAATTAATGGCGCAACGAAGACGAACATGCATAAAGTAAGGCACGGTGGTGCAACCACCACAAGTGATTAACAAGGTAAAGGCAAATGGAGGGTATACTGGAAGGATGTTAATTAAGATTAAAGAGGACTGAGTAAGGCAATGCCTTTAAGGAAGAATAACGGCAGAGAGGGAGGCGATAAGAATGGTGGCGGCAATCGCTCTTACAGGCGATTATCTATGTTAGGGGCCCATAAGAATGAAGTGGCAATCGCCCACGGCGATTAACGCGCAGGGGGGCCATAAGAATGAGTGGCGCACCGCCTTACGGGCGATTAACGCGCAGGAAGAATGAAAGTGGCACCACGGGCGATGGAACCCGCGCAGAGCGGTAAGAATGAAAGGCGCAATTTCGGGCGGCGATGCAACGCGCAGGGGCCATATGAATAGAGTGGCGCAACGCCGCGTTATTTCAATGCGCAGGATAAAGATAATGAGGCGCACCGCCTACGGGCGACAACGGCGCAGGACACATAAGAATGAGGGCGGCAACGCCACGGGCTATTAACGGCAGCAGGGAAAACAGAAGAATGAGTGGCGGCAACGCCTTGGCGACAATGCGTGGAAGCAAGAATGAGTGGCGGCAACGCCACGGGCGACAACGCGGCAAAGCCATAAGAATGAGTGGCGCAACGCCTTTACGGCGATTAACGGCGTAAAAGGCACTTAGTGGGCGCAACGCTTGCTGGCGAATAACGCGTGGGGGAAGGCAAGAAAGGGCGCAACGCGCGATTAACGCGCAGGGCATAAGAACTGAGTGGCACCGCCTTATGGCGACAATGTGCAGAAGGAGTTTGCAGCAACTTTACGGGCTAATAACGGCAGTAGGGGGCTATAATAACGAGTGGCGCAACGCTTCACGGGCGACAACGGCGCAGGAGGCCAATAAGAATGAGTGGCGCAACCGCCTTTACGGCGATTAACGGCGGCAGGGGGGCCATAAGAATGATGGCGCAACGCTTTACGGCTACAACGGCGCATAGGGGCCACAAGAACGAAAGTGGCGCAACGCCCACAGGCGACCAACGGCGGGGAGGCCACAAGAATGAGTGGCGCACCGCTTTACGGGCGATTACCAATGCAGGGGGGCTATAAGAATGAGAAGTGGCGCAACGCTTCACGGCGACAACGCGCAGGGGAGGCCATAGAATGAGTGGCGGCACGTTTTACGGGCATTAACGCATAAAAGAAACAGTGGCGTACCGCCTTGCGGGCAATTAACGGCGCATAGGGGGCGATAAGCAATGAGTGGCGTAACGCCTTACGGGTATTAACCCCGCAGAAAGCCAAGAATAGTGGCGGCACGCTTACGGGCGACAACGCGCGTGCAGGGGGCTTACAAGAATGAGTGGCGCACCGCCTTTACGGGCGTATTAACGGCGGCAGGGGGCCATAAGAATGAAGTGGCGGCAACGCTTACGGCGATTAACAGGCAGGAGGAAGTGAGTAAAGAACAGGCGCAAACGCTTCACGGCGATTAACGGCGGCAGGAGGCCATAAGAATGAGTGGCGGCAATCGCTTACGGGCGACAACTGCGCAGGGGGGCTAAGGCAACGAAAAGTGGCGCACGCTCACGGGCGATAACGGCGGCAGGGAGGCCATAAGAATGAGTGGCGTATCGCTTACGTGCGATAACGGCGGCAGGAGAACATAAGAAGAGTGGCGGCAACGCTTTACGGGCGACTAACGGCAGGGGGCCATAAGAATGAGTGGCGTAACGCTTTACGGGCGACAACGGCGCAGGGGGCTGAAGAATGAGGTGGCGCAACGCTTTACGGGCGACACCCATGCAGGGGGCCATAAGAATGAGTGGCGGCAACGCCTTGACGGCGATTAACGCGCAGGAGGGGGCCATAAGAATGAGTGGGCGCAACGCTCACGGCGATTAACGGCGCAGGGGGGCCATAAGAATGAGGGCGGCAACGTTTGCGACGGATGCATTAACGGCGACAGGGGGCGATAAGAATGAGTGGCGCAATGCTCACGGGCTAATAACGGCGCGCAGGGAGGCCATAAGAATGAGTGGCGTAAACGCTTCTTACGGCGGCTAACGGTGCAGGGGGGCCATAAGAATGGCGCAACGCTTACGGGCGATTAACGGCGGCAGGGGGCATAAGAATGAGTGGCGTAACGCCTTACCGGCGATAACGCGGCAGGGGAATAAGAATGAGGCGGCAACGCCACGGGCGATTAACGGCGCAGGGGGCCATAAGAATGAGTGATGCAACGCTCACGGGCGAACAACGGCGGCAGGGGAGGCATAAGAATGAGTGGCGCAATCGCTTACGGGCGATTAACGGCGCAGGGAGTGCCATAAGAATGAGTGGCGCAATCACCACGGGCGCATTAACGGCGCAGGGAGGCTATAAGAATGGTGGCGCAACGCTTACGGGCGACATTAACGGCGGCAGGGGGGCTATAAGAATGAGTGGGCGCAACCGCTTGGCGGGCATTAACGGCGCTAGGGGGCGATAAGAATGAGTGGCGTGCACGCTTACGGCGAATAACGGCGGCAGGGAGGTTATAAGAATGAGTGGCGGCAATCGCTTATACGGGCGCATTGCTGAACGGCGCAGGGGGCCATAAGAATGAGTGGCGCAACGCCACGGGCGATTAACGGCGTGCAGGGGGGGGCCATAAGAATGAGTGAGTGCAACGCCTTACGGGCGATTAACGGCGGCAGGGGCTATAATGAGGGCGGCAACGCCTTACGGGCGATTAACGGCGGCAGGGGAGGCCATAAGAATGAGTGGCGGCATCGCCTTACGGGCGATAACGGCGGCAGGGGGGCCATAAGGAGTGGCGGCAACGCCACGGCGATTAACGGCGGCAGGGGGGCTATAAGAATGAGTGGCGTGCACCGCTTACGGCGATAACGGCAGGGCCATAAGAATGAGTGGGCGTAACGCCTTACGGCGATTAACGGCAGAAAAGGGCAATGAGTGGCGGCAACGCCACGGGGCGATTAACGGCGCAGGGGCGATAAGAATGAGTGGCGCAACGCCTTCACGGGCGATTAACGGCGCAGGGAGGCCATAAGAATGAGTGGCGGCAACGCCTTACGGCGATTAACGGCAGCAGGGGGGCCATAAGAATGAGTCGGCAACGCCACGGCGATAACGGCGCAGGAGGCCATAAGAATGAGTGGGCGGCAACGCTTACGGCGATTAACGGCAGGGAGGCTAAGAATGAGTGGCGGCAACGCCTTACGGGCGATTAACGGCAGGAGGGCCATAAGAATAGTGGCGCAACGCCAGGCGATAACGCGCAGGGGGCCATAAGAATGAGTGGCGTAACGCTTTACGGGCGACAACGGCGGCGGGGGCGATAAGAATGAGTGGCGGCAACGCTTTACGGGCGATTAACGGCGCAGGGGGCCATAAGAAGAGTGGGCGCAACGCCTTTACGGGCGATTAACGGCAGGGGGCCATAAGAATGAGTGGGCGCAACGCCACGGGCGATTAACGGCAGAGGCCATAAGAATGGCGGCAACGCCTACGGGCGATTAACGGCGCAGGAGGCCATAAGAATGAGTGGCGCAACGCTTACGGCGATTAACGGGCGCAGGGTCCATAAGAATGAGTGGCGGCAATCGCTTACGGGCGACAACGCGCAGGGAGGCAAGAATGAGTGGCGTAACGCTTTACGGGCGACACGCGCAGGGGGGCGATAAGAATGAGGGCGTAACGCTTACGGGCGACAAACGCAGCAGGGAGGCTATAAGAATGAGTGGCGGCAACGCTTTACGGGGCGATTAACGGCGCAGGAGTGCCAAAGAATGAGTGGCGCAACGCCTTACGGGCGATTAACGGCGTGCAGGGGGGCCATAAGAATGAGTGGCGGCAACGCCTTTACGGGCGATTAACGGCGCAGGGGGGCCATAAGAATGAGTGGCGCAAATCGCTTACGGGCGATTAACGGCGGCAGGGGGCGATAAGAATGAGTGGCGCAACGCTTTACGGGCGAATATCAAGCGGCAGGGGAGGCGATAAGAATGAGGCGGCAATCGCTTTACGGGCGATTAACGCGGCAGGGGGGCTATAAGAATGAGTGGCGGCAACGCCTTTCACGGGCGACAACGCGTAGGGGGGCCATAAGAAGAGTGGCGGCAACGCCTTACGGGCGATTAACGGCGAGGGGGCCATAAGAATGAGTGGCGTGCAACGCTTTACGGGCGATAACGGCGCAGGGGGGCCATAAGAATGAGTGGCGCACCGCTTTACGGGCGATTAACGCGCAGGGGGGGCTATAAGAATGAGTGGCGGCAACGCCTTACGGGCGATTAACGGCGGCAGGGGGGCCAAGAAAGAGTGGCGCAACGCCTTACGGGCGATTAACGGCGGCAGGGGGGCCATAAGAATGAGTGGCAACGCCACGGGCGATTAACGGCGCAGGGGGCCATAAGAATGAGTGGCGCAACGCCTGGGCATGCATTAACGGCGCAGGGGGCCATAAGAATGAGGTGGCGCAATCGCCTTACGGGCGATTAACGGCAGGGGGCCAGGAGAGTGGCGGCAACGCCTTACGGGCGATTAACGGCGGCAGGGGGCCATAAGAATGAGTGCAACGCTCTTACGGCGATTAACGGCGCAGGAGGGCCATAAGAATGAGTGGCGGCAACGCTTACGGGCGATTAACGGCGGCAGGGGCCATAAGAATGAGGCGGCAACGCCTTACGGGCGATTAACGCGGCAGGGGAGATAAGAATGAGTGGCGCAACGCCTTACGGGCGAATAACGGCGCAGGGAGGCGAGAAGAATGAGTGGGCGTAACGCTTTACGGGCGATTAACGCGCAGGGGGCCATAAGAATGAGTGGCGTAACGCTTACGGGCGATTAACGCAGGGGGCCATGGCGAATGAAAGTGGCGGCAACGCTTTACGGGCGATAACGGCGTGCAGGGGAGGCTATAAGAATGAGTGGCGGCAACGCTTACGGGGACTAACGGCGCAGGGGAGGCCATAAGAATGAGTGGCGGCAACGCTTTACGGCGATTAACGGCGCGGCAGGGGGGCTAAGAATGAGTGGCGGTAACGCTTTACGGGCGATTAACGGCGGCAGGGGGGCTATAAGAATGAGTGGCGCAACGCCTACGGGCGATTAACGCAGGAGGCGATAAGAATGAGTGGCGCAACGCCTTACGGGCGATTAACGGCGCAGGGGGGCCATAAGAATGAGTGGCGGCAACGCCTTACGGGCGATAACGGCGGCAGGAGGCCATAAGAATGAGTGGCGGCAACGCTTTACGGCCGATTAACGCGCAGGGGGCCATAAGAATGCGGGCGGCAACGCCACGGCGATTAACGGCGGCAGGGGGCCATAAGATGAGTGGCAACGCTCTTACGGGCGATTAACGGCGCAGGGGGGCCATAAGAATGAGTGGCGGCAATCGCCTTACGGGCGATTAACGGCGGCAGGGGGCCATAAGAATGAGTGGCGTAACGCTTACGGGCGATTAACGGCGCAGGGGCCATAAGAATGAGTGGCGTAACGCTTTACGGCGATTAACGGCGGCAGGGGGCCATAAGAATGAGTGGCGCAACGCTTTACGGCGATTAACGGCGGCAGGGGGCCATAAGAATGAGGGCGGCACCGCCACGGGCGATTAACGGCGGCAGGGGGGCCATAAGAATGAGTGGCGCAACGCTTTACGGGCGATTAACGGCGGCAGGAGGCCATAAGAATAGTGGCGGCAACGCTTTACGGGCGATTAACGCGCAGGGGGCCATAAGAATGAGTGGCGTAACGCTTTACGGCGATTAACGGCGCAGGGGGCTATAAGAATGAGTGGCGGCAACGCTTACGGGCGATAACGGCAGCAGGGGGCCATAAGAATGAGTGGCGTAACGCTTACGGCGATTAACGGCAGCAGGGGGCATAAGAATGAGGCAACGCTTTACGGGCGATTAACGCCGCAGGGGGCCATAAGAATGAGTGGCGTAACGCCTTTACGGGCGATTAACGGCGGCAGGGAGGCCATAAGAATGGTGGCGCAACGTTTCAGGGCGATTAACGGCGCAGGGGGCCATAAGAATGTGGCGGCAACGCTTACGGGCGATAACGGCGGCAGGGGGGCTATAAGAATGAGGCGGCGCAACGCTTTACGGGCGATTAACGGCGCAGGGGGGGCATGAGTGGGGCGCAACGCTCACGGGCGAAACCGCAGGGAGGCTATAAGAATGAGTGGCGTAACGCCTTACGGGCGATTAACGGCAGGGGGGCCATAAATGAGTGGCGGCACGCTTTACGGGCGACAACGGCGCAGGGGGCCATAAGAATGAGTGGCGGCAACGCCTTACGGCGATTAACGGCGCAGGGGGCCATAAGAATGAGTGGCGCACCGCCTTACGGCGATTAACGGCGGCAGGGGGCCATAAGAATGAGTGCGGCAACGCCTTACGGGCGATTAACGGCGGCAGGGGGCCATAAGAATGGCGTGCAACGCCTTACGGCGATAACGGCGGCAGGGGAGGCCATAAGAATGAGTGGCACGCCACGGGCGATTAACGGCGCAGGGGGGCTATAAGAATGAGTGGCGCAACGCTTACGGGCGATTAACGCGGCAGGGGGCCATAAGAATGAGTGGCGCAACGCCTTACGGGCGACAACGGCGCAGGGGGGCGATAAGAATGAGTCGGCAACGCTTCACGGGCGATTAACGGCAGGAGGGCCATAAGAATGAGTGGCGCAACGCTTTACGGGCGATTAACGGGCGCAGGGGGCCATAAGAATGAGGGCGGCAACGCTTACGGGCGATTAACGGCGCAGGGGGCTGATAAGAATGAGTGGCGTAACGCTTTACGGGCGATAACGGGCGGCAGGGGGCGATAGAATGAGGCGGCAACGCTTACGGGCGATTAGCGCGCAGGGGGCAATGAGTGGCGCAACGCTACGGGCGATTAACGGCGCAGGGGGCCATAAGAATGTGGCGGTAACGCTTTACGGCGATTAACGGCGGCAGGGAGGCCATAAGAATGAGTGGCGTAACGTTTTACGGGCGATTAACGGCGCAGAGGGCCATAAGAATGAGTGGCGGCACGCTTACGGGCGATTAACGGCGGCAGGGGGGCTATAAGAATGAGTGGCGGCAACGCTACGGGCGATTAACGGCGCAGGAGGCGATAAGAATGAGTGGCGGCAATCGCCTCACGGGCGATTAACGCGCAGGGGCCATAAGAATGAGTCGGCAACGCTTACGGCCTATTAACGGCAGGGGGCCATAAGAATGAGTGGCGGCAACGCCACGGCGATTAACGCGCAGGGGGCCATAAGAATGAGTGGCGGCAACGCTTACGGGCGATTAACGGCGCAGGGGCCATAAGAATGAGTGGCGCAACGCCCACGGGCGATTAACGGCGCAGGGGGGCCATAAGAATGAGTGGCGCAACGCTTACGGCGCATTAACGGCGCAGGGGGCGATAAGAATGGCGGCAACGCTTACGGGCGATTAACGGCGGCAGGAGGCCATAAGAATGAGTGGCGGCAATCGCCTTACGGGCGATTAACGGCGCAGGGGGGCCATAAGAATGAGTGGCGGCAACGCCTTTACGGGCGATTAACGGCGGCAGGGGGCCATAAGAATGAGTGGCGCAACGCCACGGGCGATTAACGCAGGGGGGCCATAAGAATGAGGGGCGCAATGCTCACGGGCGACAACGGCGCGCAGGGGGCCATAAGAATGAGGCGGGCACGTTTACGGGCGATTAACGGCGGCAGGGGGCCATAAGAATGAGTGGCGCAACGCTTTACGGGCGATTAACGCGTGCAGGGGGGCTATAAGAATGAGTGGGCGTAACGCTTTACGGGCGATTAACGGCGCAGGGGGGCTATAAGAATGAGTGGCGCAACGCTTTACGGCGATTAACGGCGCAGGGGGGGCCATAAGAATGAGTGGCGGCAACGGCTTTACGGCGATTAACGCGCAGGGGGCCAGGTGAGTGGCGCAACGCTTACGGCGATTAACGGCGCAGGAGGCCATAAGAATGAGTGGCGGCAACGCTTTACGGGCGATTAACGCAGCAGGGGGCCATAAGAATGAGTGGCGTGCACGCTTTACGGGCGACAACGGCGCAGGGGAGGCTATAAGAATGAGTGGCGGCACGTTTACGGGCGATTAACGGCGCAGGGAGGCGCGAACGCTTACGGGCGATTAACGGCGGCAGGGGGCCATAAGAATGAGTGGCGTAACGCTTACGGGCGATACAACGGCGCAGGGGAGGCTATAAGAATGAGTGGCGCAACGCCTTACGGGCGATTAACGGCGCAGGGGGCCATAAGAATGAGTGCAACGCCCACGGGCGATTAACGGCAGGCAGGGGGCCATAAGAATGAGTGTGCAATTTCACGGGCGATTAACGGCGTAGGGGGGGCCATAGAATGAGTGCGGCAACGCTCACGGGCGATTAACGCAGGGGGGCGATAAGAATGAGTGGCGCAACGCTTACGGGCGATTAACGCGCAGGGAGGCGATAAGAATAGTGGCGTAACGCTTTACGGGCGATTAACGGCGGCAGGGGGGCCATAAGAATGAGCGGCACGCTTTACGGGCGATTAACGGCGCAGGGGGGCTATAAGAATGAGTGGCGCAACGCTTTACGGGCGATAACGCGCAGGAGGCCATAGAATGAAAGGGCGCAACGCTTCACGGCGATTAACGGCGGCAGGGGGGCCATAAGAATGAGTGGCGCAACGCTTTGCGCGATTAACGCTGCAGGGGGGCCATAAGAATGAGTGGCGGCAATCGCCACGGGCGATTAACGCGGCAGGGGGCCATAAGAATGAGTGGCGCAACGCTTACGGCTTAACACCGCAGGGGGCAGGCGAATGAGTGGCGTAACGCTTTACGGGCGATTAACGCGTGAAGGCCATAAGAATGAGTGGCGCAACGCTTTACGGGCGATAACGGCGGGGGGCCATAAGAATGAGTGGCGGCAATCGCTTTACGGGCGATTAACGCGGCAGGGGGCCATAAGAATGAGTGGCGCAACGCTTTACGGGCGAATAACGCGGTGGAGGCCATAAGAATGAGTGGCGCAACGCTTTACGGCCGATTAACGCGCAGGGAGGCCATAAGAATGAGTGGCGGCAACGCCTTTACGGGCGATTAACGGCGGCAGGAGGCCATAAGAATGAGTGGCGGCAACGCTTTACGGGCGATTAACGGGCGCAGGGAGGCCATAAGAATGAGTGGCGTGCACTACGGGCGATTAACGGCGGCAGGGGGCCATAAGAATGAGTGGCGGCAATCGCTTTACGGGCGATAACGGCGCAGGGGAGGCGATAAGAATAGTGGCGGCAACGCTTTACGGCGATTAACGGGCGCAGGGAGGCGATAAGAATAGTGGGCGCACGTCTTGCGGGCGAATAACGGCGGCAGGGAGGCGATAAGAATGAGTGGCGGCAATCGCCTTTCGGGCGATTAACGGCGGCAGGGGGGCCATAAGGATGAGTGGCGGCAATCGCCTTACGGGAGATTAACGGCGGCAGGGGGGCCATAAGAATGAGTGGCGGCCATCGCCTTACGGGCGATTAACGGCAGCAGGGATGCCATAATAATGAGTGGCGGCAATCGCCTTACGGGCGATTAACGGCGGCAGGGAGGCCATAAGAATGAGTGGCGGCAATCGCCTTACGGGCGATTAACGGCGGCAGGGAGGCCATAAGAATGAGTGGCGGCAATCGCCTTTCGGGCGATTAACGGCGGCAGGGGGGCCATAAGAATGAGTGGCGGCAATCGCCTTACGGGCGATTAACGGCGGCAGGGGGGCCATAAGAATGAGTGGCGGCAATCGCCTTACGGGCGATTAACGGCGGCAGGGATGCCATAATAATGAGTGGCGGCAATCGCCTTACGGGCGATTAACGGCGGGAGGGAGGCCATAAGAATGAGTGGCGGCAATCGCCTTATGGGCGATTAACGGCGGCAGGGAGGCCATAAGAATGAGTGGCGGCAATCGCCTTACGGGCGATTAACGGCGGCAGGGGGAACATAAGAATGAGTGGCGGCAATCGCCTTACGGGCGACACCCGCAGGGAGGCCATAAGAATGTGTGTGGCGGCACCGCCTTATGGGCGATTATTAAGGGCGGCAGGGAGACCATAAGAATGAGTGGCGCAATCGCCTTACGGGCGATTAACGCGCAGGAGGCCATAAGAATGAGTGAGGCAATCGCCACGGGCGATTAACGCTGCAGGGGGCCATAAGAATGAGTGGCGGCAACGCCACGGGCCATTAACGGGCGTGCAGGGGGCCATATAAGATCAGTATGCACCGCCTTACGGGCGACAACGCGGAGGGGCCATAAGAACGAGTGGCAGCAATCGCCCACGGGCGATTAACGGCGCAGGGGGGGCCATATGAATGAGTGGCGGCAATCGCCTTACGGGCGATTAACGGCGGCAGGGGGGCCATAAGAATGAGTGGCGGCAATCGCCTTACGGGCGATTAACGGCGACAGGGGGGCGATAAGAATGAGTGGCATCAATCGCCTTACGGGCGAATAACGGCGGCAGGGAGGTGATAAGAATGAGTGGCGGCAATCGCCTTACGGGCGATTAACGGCGGCAGGGGGGCCATAAGAATGAGTGGCGGCAATCGCCTTACGGGCGATTAACGGCGGCCGGGAGGCCATAAGAATGAGTGGCGGCAATCGCCTACGGGCGATTAACGGCGGCAGGAGGCCATAAGAATGAGGGCGGCAATCGCCCACGGGCGATTAACGGCGCAAGAGGGCCATAAGAATGAGTGGTGCGCACCGCCTTACGGGCGATTAACGGCGGCAGTGGGGGCCAGCAAGAATGAAGTGGCAACGCTCTTTACGGCGCATTAACGGCGGCAGGGGAGCGTCATATATGAATGAGTGACGGTAACGCCTTAATGGCGATTATTAACGCTGCAGGAAAAGCCATAAGAATGAGTGGCGGCAACGCCTTTACGGCGATTAACGGCGGCAGGGGGCCATAAGAATGAGTGCGGCGCAACGCTTTACGGGCGATTAACGCGCAGGGGGCCATAAGAATGAGTGGCGGCAATCGCCTTACGGGCGATTACCGGCGGCAAGGCTGCCATAAGAATGAGTGGCGGCAATCGCCTTACGGGCGATTAACGGCGGCAGGGGGGCGATAAGAATGAGTGTCGGCAATCGCCTTACGGGCGATTAACGGCGGCAGGGGGGCGATAAGAATGAGTGGCGGCAATCGCCTTACGGGCGATTAACGGCGGCAGGGAGGCGATAAGAATGAGTGGCGGCAATCGCCTTACAAGCGATTAACGGCGGCAGGGGAGCCAAAAGAATGAGTGGCGGCAATCGCCTTACGGGCGATTAACGGCGGCAGGGAGGCCATAAGAATGAGTGGCGGCAATCGCCTTACGGGCGATTAACGGCGGCAGGGGGGCCATAAGAATGAGTGGCGGCAATCGCCTTACGGGCGATTAACGGCGGCAGGGGGGCCATAAGAATGAGTGGCGGAAATCGACTTACGGGCGATTAATGGCGGCAGGGAGGCCATAAGAATGAGTGGCGGCAATCGCCTTACGGGCGATTAACGGCGGCAGGGGGGCCATAAGAATGAGTGGCGGCAATCGCCTTACGGACGATTAACGGCGGCAGGGAGGCCATAAGAATGAGTGGCGGCAATCGCCTTACGGGCGATTAACGGCGGCAGGGGGGCCATAAGAATGAGTGGCGGCAATCGCCTTACGGGCGATTAACGGCGGCAGGGAGGCCATAAGAATGAGTCGCGGCAATCGCCTTACGGGCGATTAACGGCGGCCGGGGGGCCATAAGAATGAGTGGCGGCAATCGCCTTACGGGCGATTAACGGCGGCAGGGGGGCCATAAGAATGAGTGGCGGCAATCGCCTTACGGGCGATTAACGGCGGCAGGGAGGCGATAAGAATGAGTGGCGGCAATCGCCTTACGGGCGATTAACAGCGGCAGGGAGGCGATAAGAATGAGTGGCGGCAATCGCCTTACGGGCGATTAACGGCGGCAGGGGGGCCATAAGAATGAGTGGCGGCAATCGCCTTACGGGCGATTAACGGCGGCAGGGGGGCGATAAGATTGAGTGGCGGCAATCGCCTTATGGGCGAATAACGGCGGCAGGGAGGCGATAAGAATGAGTGGCGGCAATCGCCTTACGGGCGATTAACGGCGGCAGGGGGGGCCATAAGAATGAGTGGCGGCAATCGCCTTACGGGCGATTAACGGCGGCAGGAGGGCCATAAGAATGAGTGGCGGCAATCGCCTTACGGGCGATTAACGGAGGCAGGGAGGCCATAAGAATGAGTAGCGGCAATCGCCTTACGGGCGATTAACGGCGACAGGGAGGCCATAAGAATGAGTGGCGGCAATCGCCTTACGGGCGATTAACGGCGGCAGGAAGGCCATAAGAATGAGTGGCGGCAATCGCCTTACGGGCGATTAACGGCGGCAGGGAGGCCATAAGAATGAGTGGCGGCAATCGCCTTACGGGCGATTAACGGCGGCACGGGGGCCATAAGAATGAGTGGCGGCAATCGCCCGCGCGCGATTAACAGCGGCAGGAAGATAATGAGTGGCAGCAATCGCGTTACGGGCGATAAACGGCGGCAGGAGGGCGATAAGAATGAGTGGCGGCAATTGCCCACGGGCGATTAACGGCGCAGGGGTCGGCAAGAATGAGTGGCGCAATCGCTCACGGGCGATTAACGGCGGCAGGAGGCTAAGGAATGAAAGTGGGCGGCAACGCCTTGCGGGCGATTAACGCGGCAGGAGGCCAGCAGAATGAGTGGCGGCAATCGCCCATGGCGATTAACGGCGGCAGGGGGGCCAAGAATGAGTGGCGGCAATAGCCCACGGGCGTATTAACTATGCAGGGGGGCCGCGTAATGAGTGGCGCAATCGTTCACGGGCGATTAACGGCGCAAAAATGCGGAGGCCATATGAATAGTGGCGCAATCGCCTTACGGGCGATTAACGGCGGCAGGGGCGCGATAAGAATGAGTGGCGGCAATCGCCTTACGGGCGATTAACGGCGGCAGGGAGGCGATAAGAATGAGTGGCGGCAATCGTCTTACGGGCGATTAACGGCGGCAGGGGGGCCATAAGAACGAGTGGCAGCAATCGCCTTACGGGCGATTAACGGCGGCAGTGAGGCCATAAGAATGAGTGGCGGCAATCGCCTTACGGGCGATTAACGGTGGCAGGGAGGCCATAAGAATGAGTGGCGGCAATCGCCTTACGGGCGATTAACGGCGGCAGGAGGCCATAAGAATGAGTGGCGGCAACGCCCACGGGTTAACGGGCAGGGGGCCATAAGAATGAGTGGCGGCAATCGCCTTACGGGCGATTAACGGCGACAGGGGCGATAAGAATGAGTGCGGCAATCGCCTTACGGGCGAATAACGGCGGCGCAGGGAGGCGATAAGAATGAGTGGCGGCAACGCCTTACGGGCGATTAACGGCGGAGGGGGGCCATAAGAATGAGTGGCGGCAATCGCCTTACGGGCGATTAACGGCGGCAGGGGGCCATAAGAATGAGTGGGCGCAACGCTTACAGGCGATTAACGGCGGCAGGGAGGCCATAAGAATGAGTGGCGGCAATCGCCTTACGGGCGATTAACGGCGGCAGGAGGCCATAAGAATGAGTGGCGGCAATCGCCTTACGGGCGATTAACGGCGCAGCAGGGGGCCATAAGAATGAGTGGCGCAACGCCTTACGGGCGATGCGCAGGGAGGCGATAAGAATGAGTGGCGGCAACGCTCACGGGCGATTAACGGCGGCAGGGAGGCGATAAGAATGAGTGGCGGCAATCGCCTCACGGGCGATTAACCACGGCAGGGGGCCATAAGAATGAGTGGCGGCAACGCTCTTACGGGCGATTAACGGGCGCAGGAGGCCATAAGAATGAGTGGCGGCAATCGCCTTACGGGCGATTAACGGCGGCAGGGGCCATAAGAATGAGTGGCGGCAATCGCCTTACGGGCGATTAACGCGGCAGGGGCCTAAGAATGAGTGGCGGCAACGCTTACGGGCGATTAACGGCGGCAGGGGCGATAAGAATGAGTGGCGGCAACGCCTTACGGGCGAATAACGGCGGCAGGGAGGCGATAAGAATGAGTGGCGGCAATCGCCTACGGGCGATTAACGGCGGCAGGGGGCCATAAGAATGAGTGGCGGCAACGCCTACGGGCGATTAACGGCGCAGGGGGGCCATATGAGGGCGGCAACGCCTTACGGGCGATTAACGGCGGCAGGGGGGCCATAAGAATGAGTGGCGCAACGCTTACGGGCGAATAACGGCGGCAGGGGGGCCATAAGAATGAGTGGCGGCAATCGCCTTACGGGCGATTAACGGCAGGAGGCCATAAGAATGAGTGGCGGCAATCGCCTTACGGGCGAAACGCAGGCAGGGGCCATAAGAATGAGTGGCGCAACGCCTACGGGCGATTAACGGCGCAGGGGGCCATAAGAATGAGTGGCGGCAACGCCTTACGGGCGATTAACGGCGGCAGGGGGCCATAAGAATGAGTGGCGGCAACGCCTTACGGGCGATTAACGCGACAGGGGGCGATAAGAATGAGTGGCGGCAACGCCTACGGGCGAATAACGGCGGCAGGCCATAAGAATGAGTGGCGGCAATCGCCTTACGGGCGATTAACGGCGACAGGGGGCGATAAGAATGAGTGGCGCAATCGCCTACGGGCGAATAACGGCGGGGAGGCGACAAGAATGAGTGGCGGCAATCGCCTTACGGGCGATTAACGGCGGCAGGGGGCCATAAGAATGAGTGGCGGCAACGCCTTACGGGCGATTAACGGCGCAGGGGGGCCATAAGAATGAGTGGCGGCAACGCCTTACGGGCGGATTAACGGCGGCAGGAGGGCATAAGAATGAGTGGCGGCAACGCTTACGGGCGATTAACGGCGCAGGAGGCCATAAATGAGTGGCCGCAATCGCTTACGGGCGATTAACGGCGGCAGGGGGGGCCATAAGAATGAGTGGCGCAATCGCTTTACGGGCGATTAACGGCGGCAGGGAGGCGATAAGAATGAGTGGCGCAATCGCTTTACGGGCGATTAACGGCGGCAGGAGGCCATAAGAATGAGTGGCGGCAACGCCTTACGGGCGATTAACGGCGGCAGGGGGCCATAAGAATGAGTGGCGGCAACGCCTTACGGGCAAATAACGGCGCAGGAGGCGATAAGAATGAGTGGCGGCAATCGCCTACGGGCGATTAACGCGGCAGGGGGGCCATAAGAATGAGTGGCGGAACGCCTTACGGGCGATTAACGGCGCAGGGGCCATAAGAATGAGGGCGGCAATCGCCTTACGGGCGATTAACGGCGGCAGGGGGCCATAAGAATGAGTGGCGGCAATCGCCCACGGGCGATTAACGGCAGGGGCGAAGAATGAGTGGCGCAATCGCCTTACGGGCTACGATGACACTCCCCAGGCACACCGCTGACACTGCCAGGCACACCCCAGACACTGCCAGGACACCCTCAGACACACCCAGATACACCCCAGACACCAAGGCAGCACCCTGACACCCCCAGGCACACCTCTCACACTCCCCAGATATACCCGACACTCCCCAGGTACACCTCACACACCAAGGCAACACCCCTAGCACACCCCCAGGTACACTCCCTGACACTCCCAGGCACACCTCCTGATACACCCAGGCACACCTCCAATATCCCCAGGCACACCTGATGCCCCCAGCCACACTCCCGACACTCATGTCACACCCCTGACACTCCCAGGCACACTTGACATCCCCACACCACCCAACACTCCCCAGGCACACCTCTGACACTCCAAGGCACACCTGATACACCCAGCAAACCACCGACACTCCCAAGTACAATCTCTGACACTAGGTACTCCTCTGACACTCCCTGTTCACCCTCTGAGACTCCAGGCACACCTGTGACACTCCCCTGCACACCTGATATTCCCAGGCACACCTCCTGATATTCCCAGGTTCACTCCGATACCCAGGTCACAACTTGAGACTTGTACTCTCACTGACACTCCCTGGTATACCTCTGACATCTTGTACCCTCTACAACCCCAGGCACACCTCTGATAATCCCAGGTACACCCTGACACCCCAGGTCCGCCTCCGTCACCCCAAATCCGACACTCCAGGTAAACCTCCTACACCTGAAACCACACTGCAGGCAAACTCTGACACTCCCAGGCACACTCCGATTCCCAAGCACACCTGATACCCCAAGCACACCTCTGACACTCCCCAAGCACACCCCAGACACCGGTACACACCAGACACTCCCAGGCACACTTTCACACTCGCAGGTACACCTTCGACACCTCCAAGGCACACCTCTGACACTTCTAGGTATTCTCTGACACTCCCTGGTACACCTCTGACACACTCCCACGCACACCTCCGTACCCCCCAGGTACCCTCTGACACCCCAGGCACACCTCTGACACTCCTAGGCACTCCCCACCCATGACACACCCCAACACTCTTAGGCAAACTGCCGACACTCCCAGGACACTGCTGACACAGCGTCACACCTCAGACACTGCCAGGCACACTCAGACACTGCCAGGCACACCCCAGACACACCTAGGCACACCTCAGACACCCCACAGCACCTCTGACCCCTGCACCTTGACACCTCAGGCACACCCCTGACACCCCAGGCACACAACAGACACCCTGTGCACACCCCAGACACTCCCCAGGCACACTTCACACCCCAGATATACCTGACACTCCCAGTAAACTCACACTCTGCACTCTGACACCCCAGGCACACCTCTGACACTCCACACAACCGATATTCCCATGTACACCCTCCAATATCTCCCAGCACACCTGATACTCCAGGTTACACCTCCGACACTCCCAGTTACATCCCTGACACTCTCAGGCACACATCTGACATTCCCCAGGAACACCTCTACCCCAGTACACCTCCGACACCCTAGGTACATTCTGATATTCATGCACACTTGACACTCCCAGGTACAACGCTGACACTGCCAGTACACCCCTGACATTCCATGACACCTGACACGCCCAGGCACACCTCTGACAATCCAGGTACCCACTGACACTCCCTGGCACACCCCTGACACTCCCCAGGTACACATCTGACACCCCCAGGCACACCTCTGCCACCCCAGGCACACCTCTGACACCCCAGGCACACTCTGACACTCCCCAGGCACACCTCTGACACTCCCAGGCACACTCTGAACATTCCCAGTTACCCCACTGACATTCCCCTGGCACACTGTGACACCCCAGCACACGTCCAACATTCCCCAGGCACACCCTGCCACCCCAGGTACACCTCCGCCACCCCCTCATACACCCCACCCCAGCAGTACACCTCTGACAATCCCAGGCACACTGCTGACACCTCACAGGCACACCAGACACTGCCACAGGCACATCTAAGACACCGCCAGGTCACACCCCTGATACACAACCAGGCACACCTCAGACACCCCAGGCACACCCTACACTCCTGCACCTCTGACACCCCAACGCACCCCAGACACTCCCAGGCACACCAATGACACCCCACAGCCACACCCCAGACACCACCAGGCACACCTCAGACACTGCCAGGCACACCTCAGACACCCCAGGCACACCTCAGACACCGCCAGGCACACCTCCGACACCCCCAGGTACACCTCCGACACCTCCTCACACTTCTCACGCTCAGGCACACCTCCGAACACCCTAGTACAACTCCCACACTCCCAGGCAAACCTCCGATAATCCTAGGTACAAATCTGACACTACGGGTACACCTCTGACACCCCCAGGCACACCTGATATTCCCAGGCACACCTCCAATATTCAAACTACACCACGATAATCCCAATATACCTCCGACACTTGTACACTCTCCACTCCAAGGCACACCTACACACCCCAGGCACACCCCCTGACACCCCAGGCACACGTCCGATATTCCCCAGGCACACCTCCAATATCCCACACACCTCCACATACTCCCAGCCACAATCCGACACTAGTCCACACCCCTGACACTCAGGCACACCCCTGACATTCCCAGAACACCTCTAATACTCCCCAGGCACACCTCTGACACATGCACACCTCCGATACTCCCCAGGCACACCTGATACTCCAAGCACAACTCTGACACTCCCCAGGTACTCTCTGACACCCCCTGGTTCACCTCTGAGACTCCAGGCACACTCCTGACACTCCCCTGGTACACCTCCGATATCCCCAGGCACACCTGATATCTCCCAGGTTCACCTCCGACACTCCCAGGTACACCTCCGACACTCAGTTCAACCCGATACTCCCAGGTAAACCTCCGATACCCTAGGTAAACCTCTGACACTCCCAGGCACACCTCTGACACTCCCAGGTATTCCTCTGGACACTCCCCTGGAACACATCTCACACCCCAGGCACACCCCAGACCCCTGGCACACCTCACACTCCCCAGGCACACCCCTCTGACACTCCCAGCAGCACACCGCGACACCTGCCCAGGCACACCCTGACACCATGCACACCTCCGACACCAGTGCACACCCCAGACACCCCAGGCACCCCAGAGCACTCCCCAGGCACACTCTGACACCCCCAGGCACACCTCTGACACCCCAGGCACACCCTGACACTCCCCAGGCACACCCCTGACATTCCCAGGCACCACCTCTGACACTCCCAGATGCCCACTGACATTCCCCTTGCACACCCCCACACACCCAGGATACACGTCCAACACTCCCCACAGATACACTCTGACACTCCTAGGCAATACCTCTGTCACCCCCTGATACACCCTCTAACACCCCGGCACACCCCAGACACTGCCAGGCACACACCCCAGACACCCCAGGCACACCTCCGACACCCCAGGCACACCCTCTGACAATCCCAGGCACACCTCCACACCCCTGCACTCTCCACACCCCAGGCACACCCTGGGACTCCCACACACCCCACACTCCAGGTGCACCCCAGACACCCCAGGCACACCTCACACTTGCACACATCCGACACTCCCAGACACCATGACAACTCTGGTGCACACCTCTGACACTCCCAGGCACACCTGACACTCCCCATGCAAACCTGACACCCCAGGCACACCCTCTGACACTCCCAGTTACTCCACTGACATTCCCTGCACACCTCTGACACTCCCAGGCACTCCACTGACATTCCTGCACACCCTGACACCCAGACACCGCTGACACTGCCAGGCACACCTCCGACTCCCAGGCACACCTCCGACACCCCAGGCACACTCACACCCCAGGCACACCTCCTGACACTTCCAGGCACACCTCTGACACTCCCAGGCACACCTCTGACACTGCCAGGCACACCTCTGACACTCCCAGGTACACGTCTGACAATTCCCAGGTACACTCTGACACCCCAGGCACACTGATATTCCCAGGTACACCTGATACTCCCAGGCACACCTTTGAGAGACACCCAGGCACCACTGACACTCCCTGGTGCACCTCTGACATTCTAGTTACACTCTACACCCCATGTGCAACCCACACACCCCTGGCACACATCTGACACCCCAGGCACACCTCTTACACTCCCCTGGTTCTCCCTGACACTCCCAGGCACACCTCCTGACACTCCCTGGCACACCCCCAACAATCCCAGGCACACCCCAGACACCCAGGCACACCTCACACACCCCAGGCACACCCCCACACCCCAGGCACCCCGTGACACCCCTGGCACTTCCCTGACACCCCAGGCACACCCTCAGACACCCCAGGCACACCCCAGACACCCCAGGCACACCTCAGACACCCCAGGCACACCTCTGACACCCCAAGTGCCACCTCAGACACTCCCAGGCACACCCCCTGACACTGCCAGCCACACCCCTCAGACACTTGCACACCTCTGACACCCAGGCACACCTGTGACACTCCCCAAGCACTCCACTGACATGCCCTGGTACACCTCTGACACTCCCCAGGCACACCTCTGACACCCCAGGTACACCTCTGACACTCCCAGGCACACACCCTCTGACACTCCCAGTTACTCCACTGACATCTCTGGCACACCTCTGACACTCCCCACACCTCAACACCCCAGGTGCACCTCTGACACTCAGGTGCACCTTGACACTCACAGGTACTCCACTGACATTCACTGCACACCTCTGACACTCCAGGCACACTGCTGACACTGCCAGGCACACCTCCGACCCCAGGCACACCTCCGACATTCCCAGACACCTCTGACTCTCCAGGCACACCACCGACACCCCAGGCACATCTGACACTCCCAGGCACACCTCTGACTCTCCTGTACACCTCTGATATTCCCAGATACACCTCTGATTTACCAGGAACACTCCGATACCCCAGGTACACCTTGAGACTCCCAGTTACTCCACTGACACCCCTGGTACACCCTCTGACATTCCCCAGGCCACCTCTGACATCCCCAGTTACACCCCTGACACTCCCAGGTACACCTCTGACACTCCCCAGAACACCTCAGACACCCCAGGCACGCCTCCGACACTCCCCAAGCACACCTCCGACACCCCAGGCACACCTCCGACACCCCAGGCACACCTCCTGACACCCCAGGTACACCTCTCACGCTCCAGGCACACACCTCCTGACACCCTGCACACTGACATTCCCAGGTATTCCTCTGACACCCCTGGCACACTGACACCACCAGGCACGCCCCAGACACACCCTGGCACACCTCTGACACCCCCAGGCACACCCTCTGTCACCCCTGGTTCTCCCTGACACCCAGGCACACCCTCAGACACCCCAGGCACACCCCAGACACCCCAGCGCACACCTCAGACACCCCCAGGCACACCTCCAGACACTCCCAGGCACACCTCTCACAACCCAGGCACACTTCTCACACTCCCCAGGTACCCCTGTGACACCCCCTGGCACCCCGACACTCCCCAGGCACACCCCTCAGACACCCCAGGAACACCCCCACTCTGGTGCGCACACACCAGACACCCCAGGTACACTCTCACACTCTGCTACAATCTCGACACTCCAGGCACACCTCTGACACTCCAGGCACATCTTTGACAACCCAGGTACACCTCTGACACCCCAGTTACTCCACTGACATTCCCAGGCACACCTCTGACACTCCCCAGGCACACGTCCAACACTCCCCAGGTCACCCTCTCTGACACTCCCAGGCATATCCCTGACACTCCAAGGTACACCCCTGACACTCCCAGGTACACTGCTGACACCCCCAGGCACACCCTCTGACACTCCCCAGTTACTCCACACTGACATTCCCTGGCACACCTCTGACACTCCCAGGGTACACCTCTGACACCCCCAGGCACACCTCCGACACTCCCAGGTACACCTCCGACACTCCCAGGCACACTTTCACGCTCCCCAGGCACACCTCCGACACTCCCAGGTACAACTCCGACACTCCCAGGTAAACTCCGATACTCCTAGAACACCTCTGACACTCCCTGCACACCTCTGACACTCCTAGGTATTCCTCTGACACTCAGGCACACCCCAGACACACCCTGGCACACCTCTGACACTCCCAGGTACACTCTTTCAATCCTCTGGTCTCTCCCCTGACACCCCAGGCACACCCTCAGACACCCCAGGCACACCCCAGACACCCCCAGGCACACCCCCTGACACCCCAGGCACACCCCTCACACCCCAGGCACTTCTCACACTGAGCACTCCTGTGACACCCTGGGCACATCCCGACACCAGGCACACCTGACACTCCAGGCACACCTCCGACACCCAAGCACACCTCCTGACACCAGGAACTCCCTGACACTCCCCAGCTCACTCCACAGATTCCTGCTGTACACCACTGACACTCCCAGGTACACGTCCAACACTCCTGTGCACACCTCCCTGACACTCCTAGGGTCATATCTCTGACATTCCCAGGCACACCTCTGACACTCCCAGGCACACCTGTGACACTCCCAAGCACTCCACTGACATGCCCTGCACACCCTGACACCCCCAGGCACACCTCTGACACCCCATACACCACCCCCCTGACATCCCCAGGCACACCCTGACACTCCCCAGTCACCCACCGACATTCCCTGCACACCTCTGACACCCCCAGGCACACCCCTGACACTGCCAGGTGCACCTTGACACTCCCCAGGCACCACTGACATCCCTCAGCACACTCCTGACACCTAAGGCACACCATGACACTGCTGACCTGACCAGGCACCTGACATTCCCCAGATACACACCCTGACCTCCCCAGCAACATCTCTGACACTCCCCAGGCACACCACTGACACTCCCCAGGCACACATCTGACACTCCAAGCCACCCCACTCTGACACTCCCAGGCAACCCCTGACCTCCCAGGCACACCTCCGATATTCCCAGACACACCTCCGATTTTCACCAGAACACCCGAACACCCCAGGCACACCCTTGAGACCCCAGCCACTCCACCGACACCCCTGCACACCCTCTGACATCCTGTCCACAACTCTGACAATTCTAAGCTCACCCCTGACACTTGCAGCACACCCCTGACACCCAAGAACACCTCTGATGATCTTGCAGGCATGATTCTCTGACATCTCACAGGCATGCCACCTGATAGATTCTGTACACCTCCTGAGATCCCAAGTGCCACCTCTGACACTCTGAGTGTACCTCTGACATTCCCTTGGTTATTCACCTTCTGAGACTCCCAGGCACACCTTTGACACTCCTGAGCACACTTCCTGATATTCCAGTACACCTCTGATATTCCCAGGCACACCTGATGTATTCCCCAGGCACATCTTGAGACTTCAGGCACCGCACTCCACACTCCCCTGGCATACCCTCTCACATTCCAGGCAATTCTCCTGACACTCCAGGCACACCTCTGCCACTTGCCAGGCACACCTCTGACACTCCCCAGGTCCGCCTCCGACACTCCCAGGTACAACCCGACACTACCTGCAAACCCTCCCGGGATACTCCCAGGCACGCCTCTGACACCCCAGGCACACCAGACACTCCCAGCACCCCCAGACGCTCCTAGGCACACCTCACACTCCCAGGCACACATCTGGACACCTGAGTGCAAGTACCACCGCTGTCACTCCCAGGCACACCCTGACACTCCCCAGTTACTCCACTGACATTCCCCTGCACACCTCTGACACTCCCCAGGCACACGTCCATCACTCCCAGATACAGCCCCTGACACTCCCAGGTATATCTCTGACACTCCCCAGGCACACCTCTGACACCCCCAGGTACACCCTCTGACACTCCCTGATACACCTCAACACTTCCAGGCACAACGCTGAGCACCCCAGGTACACTTACACTGTGCACACCTCTGACACTCCCAGGCATTGTCCCTTCACGCCCAGGTATCAAATTGACATTCCCTGGTACACCTCTGACACTCCCAGGTACACTGGGCTGACATTGCCAGGCACACCTCCTGACTCCCAGGCACACCTGACACTCTGGTACACTTCTGTCTCCCAGAACACCTCCTGACACTGAAACATCCTGGGACACTCCCCAGGCACACCTCTGACACTCACACCCCGGACACTCCCAGGTGCACTGACACCCCAAGCACTCCACTGACATTCTGGCACACCTCTGACAGGTACACCCCCAGGCAGGCAGCACCTCTCACCCCAGGCATGGCTCCTGACTTCCCAGGCATGCTCCTCCGATATCTCCCTGGTGCAACCTCCGATTTTACCAGGAACACCTCCGATACTCCCCAGTACACCTTTGAGACCCTGTGCCACACTGACACTCCCACACCTCCTGACATTCCCAGCCACACCTCCTCTGACATTCCCCAGCCACACCCCTGACACCCCAGTTACACCCCTGGACAATTCCCTGGTGTGCATCCCCTGACACTCTTGTGCACCCCTGACACCTATGCACACCCCACACACCCCAGGCACAATCTCCCGATACTCCCAGGCATGCCTCCGACACTTCCAGTACACTCTCACACTCCCCAGGCACACCTCTGACACCCAAGGCACATCCCTGACTCCCCAGGCAAGTCAGCCCACTGACATTCCCAAGCAATTCACACCGGACATTCCCTGGCACACCTCTGACACCTCCCAGGCACACGTCCGACACTCCCCAGATACACCTCTGACACTCCAGGTACACCTCTGACACTGCCAGGTACATCTCTGACACTCCCCAGGTACTCCTGTGACACTCCCAGGCACACCTCCGATATTCCAGGCACACCTCCGATATCACAGTGTACAATTCCTCTGACACCCTAGGTACTCCTCTGTCCCTCCCTGATACACTCCTAACACTCCCAGGCACACCTCCGATATTCCCAGGCACACCTGATACTTCCAGGTACACCTCTGACACTCCTTGTAAGTACTCCTCTGTCCCTCCCTGATACACCTCTAACACTTCCCAGGCACACTGCTGACACTTCCCAGGCACACTGCTGGGACACCCCAGGTAGGCCACTGCTGACACTGCCAGGAGCACCAGACACACTGCCAGTAAGCACTCTAGACATTTCACAGGTACACCTCAGACACAACCAGGTGGCTATTCTCAGACAGACTTGGCACCTCTGACAATCCCAAGTGCACCTCTGACACTCCCCAGGCACACCTCTGGACACTCCCCAGGCACACCCCAGACACCCCACAGGCACACCGCTGACACCCCAGGCACACCCCAGACACTCCCCAGGCACACCTCACACCTGCAGGTACACCTCCGACACCCCAGGCACACCTCTGACATTTCCAGGCACACCTCTCACACTCCCAGGTACACCTCTGACTAATTCCCCAGGTACACCTCTGACATTCCCAGGTACACTTTGACACTCCCCAGGTACTCCACTGACATTCCCTGGTATGACCTCTGACACTCCCATGCACACGCGTACAACACTCCCAGATACACCCCTGACACCCCAGCACTCCTGTCACTCCCTGATACACCCCACTTGGTGCACATTCCACACCCACACCCCAGACACCCCAGGCACACCGCTGACACCGCCAGGCACACCCCAGACACCGACAGGCACACCCCAGACACCGCCAGGCACACCCCTGTGACACCCCAGGCACACCTCCGACACCCCAGTTCACACCCCTGGGACACCTGCAAGCACACCTCCTGACACCCAGGACTCCTGATATTCCCAGGCACACCCCTGACACTCTAGGCACACCTCCGATAATTCTGCACACCTCCGATACTCCCAAGCACACCTCTGACACTCCCTGCAGGACACACCTCTGACACTCCCTGGCACACTCCGATATTCAGGTCTACCTCTGATACTCCAGCAGGCACACCTCTGGATACTCCCAGGTCAGCCTCCGTCACTCCCCAAGTACAACCTGACACTCCCAGGTAAACCTCCGATACCCCTAGGCACACCTCTAACACTCCCAGGTAAACCTCTGACACTTAGTATTCCTCTGACACTCCCTGGTACACACCTCTGACTCCCAGGCACACCCCCAGACACCTCCAGGCACACCTCAGGACACTCCTAAGCACACCTCCTGACACTCTGGCACACCTCCGACTAACTCTGCCACACCTCCCACACTCCCCAGGCACACTTCACGTCCCCAGGCACACCTCCTGCAACTTGCAAGTACAACCTGACACTTGCAAACCTCCGATACTCCTAGCACACCCCTGACACCCCACACACCGACACCCCACAGGCATTCCTCCACACCCTGGCATGACCTCTGACACCCAGGCATGTGCTGACCAGACACTCTGGCACACCCCTGACACCCCAGGCACATCTCTCACCCCCTGTTCCTCCCCTGACACCCCAGGTGTCAACTCAGACCAACTTGCTACCAACCCCTGCGACACCCAGGCACACTCCAGACACTCATGCACACCTCAGACAATCCCCAGGCACACCTCCACCTTGCAAACCCCCAGACACTCTGTGCACACCTCACACTCTGTCACACCTCCCACCTTGCACCCTGTGACACCTGCTACCACCCTCTCAGACACCTGCACACCCCCACACCTCTGCACACCTGACACTTGTGCACACCTTCTGACACTCCCAGGCACACACACATTTGACACTGTGTGTAAACCTCTCCTGATACCCTAGGCACACCTCTAACACTCCTAGGTACACCTCTGACACTACCAGTTACTCCACTGACATTCCCTGGCACACCTCTGACACTCCCCCAGGCACGCCTGTGACACTCCCAGGCACCTCCGATATTCCCAGGCACACCTCCGATATTCTGCACACCTCCGATATTCTGTAGAACACCTCTGACACTCCCAGGCACACTCTGACACCCAGGCACACTCTGACACTCCAGGCACACCCCAGACACTCTGCACACCCCTGACAACCCAGGCACACCACACACCCCAGGCACACCTCACACACCCCAAGCACACCACACACCCCAGGCACACCCCAGCCACCCCAGGCACACCCTGACACTCCAGGTACACCACTGACATTCCCCATGCACACTCTGACACGGGCACACCTCCGACACACCCACACAGACACCCCAGGCACACCCCTGACACCCATACACCTCTGACACTCCCAGGCACACCTCCTAACCCCAGGCACCTCTGACACTCCCCCAGGCACAACACTGACACTCCCAGGTACACCTCTGACATTCCCAGTTACACACTCTGACACTCCCAGGCACACCACTGACACTCCTAGCACACCTCTGACACACCCCAGGCACACTCAAACCCCAGCACACCCCACACACACTCCCCACACACCTCTGACACCCCATCACACCCTAACACCCCAGGTACACCCCTGACAATCCCCAGGCACACCTCAGACACTGCCAGGCACACCCTCAAACACTGCCAGGCACACTCATACCCAGGCACACGTCCGACACTCCCAGACACACCTCTGCCACCCCAGGCACACTGCTGACACTGCCAGGCACACCCCAGACACTGCCAGGCACATATCAGACACCCCAGGCACACCTCAGACACCCCAAGCACACCTGTGACACTCCAAGGCACACACCTCCGACACTCCCAGGCACACCCGACACTCCCTGGCACACTTCTCACACTGCACACTCTCCGACACTCCCAGGTACACTGATACCCTAGGCACAAATCTGACACCTGGGCACACACCTGACACTCCTAGGCATTCTCTGACACCCCTGGTACACCTCTGACACTCCCCACATGCACACCTGATACCCCAGGCACCTCTGACACCCAGGCACACCCCTCTGACACCCTAGGTACCTCTGTCACTCCATGATACACCTCCAACACTCTTAGGCACACCGCTGACACTCCCAGGCACACTGCTGACACTGCCAGGCACACCACACTGCCAGGCACACCCAGACACACCTAGATACACCTCAGACACCTCAAGGCACCTCTGACACCCCAGGCACACCTCACACTCCAGACATACCTCTGACACTCCCCAGGCACACCTCACACTCCATGTACACTCTCCGACACCCCCAGGCAGGCCACTCTCTGACACTCCCAGGCACACCTCCGATATTCCAGGCACACCTCCAACATTCCCAGAGGCACACCTGATGCCCCAGTTACACCTCCTGACACTCCCAGTCACACACCCCTGACACTCTCAGGTGCACACTTCTGACATTCCCAGGAACACCTCACTACTCCCAGGCACACCTCTGACACCCCGGCACACCCCACACCCAGGTACACCTCCGATACTCCCAAGCACACCTCTGACACTCCCAGGCACTCCTCTGACACTCCCTGGTTCACCTCTGAGACTCCTAGGCACACCTGTGACACTCCTGCACACCTCCGATATTCCCAGGTACACCTCCTGATATTCCCAGTTCACCTCCTGATACTCCCAGGCACAACTTTGAGACTCCCAGGCACTTCTCAATGACACCCTGGCATACCTCTGACATTCCCAGGCACCTCTGACACTCCCAGGCACACCTCTGATACTCCCAGGTACACCTCTGACACTCCCAGGTCCGCCTCCGTCACCCCATGTACAACTCCGACACTCCAGGTAAACCTCCGATACCCTAGGCAAACCTCTGACACCCCAGGTACACCCTGACACTCCCAGGTACACACTCCGATAATCCCCAGGCACACCTCCCGATACTCCCAAGCACACCTCTGACCAATAGCACACCCCAGACACTGGCACACCCCAGACACTTGCACACTTTCACACTGCAGGTACACTCACACTGCAACTCTGACACTTCTAGGTATTCCTCTGACACTCCCCTGGCACACTCTGACACTCCCCACGCACACCTCCTGCAATTCCAGGTACTCCTCTGACACCCCAGGCACACCTCTGACACTCCTAGGCACTCCCATCACCCCATGACACACCCCAACACTCTTAGGCACACCGCTGACACTCCAGGCACACTGCTGACACTGCCAGGCACACCAGACACAGCCAGGCACACCCCAGACACTGCCAGCGCCACCCCAGACACACCTAGGCACACCCCAGACACCTGCAACCTCTGACAACTCCCATGCACCCCTGACACCCCCAGGCACACCTCTGACACTCCAGTGCACACACCAGACACCTCCAGGCACACCCCAGACACTCCCAGGCACACCTCACCACTCCCAGATATACCTGACCCCAGGTAAACCTCTCACACTCCAAGGCACACTGACACCCCAGGCACACTTCTGACACTCCTGCACACTGATATTCCCATGTACACCTCCAATATTCCCAGGTACACCTCCGATACTCCAGGTTACACCTCCGACACTCCCAGTTACATCCCCTGACACTCTCAGGCACACATCTGACATTCCAGGAACACCTCTAATACCCCAGGCACACACTCTGACACCCCTGGCACACCTGATATTCCAGGCACACCTCCTGACACTCCCAGGCACACCCGCCGACACTGCCAGGCACACCTCTGACATTCCATGTACACCTCGACACGCCCAGGCACACCCTGACAATCCCAGGCACTCCACTGACACCCTGGCACACCCCTGACACTCCCCAGGTACACATTCGACACTCCAGGCAAACTCCCCCCAATTCCCAGGCACACCTCTGACAACCCTGGCACACCTCTGACACCCCAGGCACACCCTGACACCCCAGGCCACCCTGACATTCCCAGCTACTCCACTGACATTCCCTGGCACACCTGTGACACTTGCGGCACACGTCCAACATTCCCAAGCACACCTCTGCCACCCCAGGTACACCTCTGTCACTCCCTCATACACCCCAACACTTGCACACCTCTGACAATCCCAGGGCACACCGCTGACACTGCCAGGCACACCCCAGACACTGCCAGGCACATCTCCAGACACTGCCAAGGCCACCCCAGACACCGCCAGGCACACTCAGACACCCCAGGCACACCTCAGACACCCAAGCTGCACTCTGACACTCCCAAGTCACCCCAGACACTCCCCAGGCACACCGCCGACACTGCCAGGCACACCAGACACACCAGGCACACCCCCAGACACCGCCAGGCACACCCTCAGACACTCCCCAGGCACACCCCAGACACTGCCAGGCACACCTCCGACACTCCCAGGCACACCTCCTGACACTCCTGGCACACTTCTCACGCCTCACAGGCACCTCCGACACTCCCAGGCACAACCTGACACTTCAGGTAAACCTCCGATACTCCCAGGTACAAATCTGACACTCCGCAGGTACACCTCTGACAATTCTGATATTCCCAGGCACACCTCCATTCTAGGCACACCTGATAACCCCAGATATACCTGACACCCCAGGCACCTCTCACACACTCCAAGGCACACCTCCTGACACCCCCAGGCACACCTCCCCTGACACTCCAGGCACACGTCCGATATTCCCAGGCACACCTCCAATATTCCCAGGCACACCTCCTGATAATTCAGTCACACTCCACACCCCAGTTACACCCCTGACACCTCAGGCACACCTCTGACATTCCCAGGAACACTCTCATACTCCCCAGGTACACCTGACACTCCCCAGGCACACCTCCGATACCCAGGTACACCTGATACTCCCCAAGCACACCTCTGACACTCCCAGGTACTCCCTCTGACACTCCCTGGTTCACCTCTGAGACTCCCAGGTACACCCCTGACACCCCTGGTACACCTGATATTCCAGGCACACCTCCGATATTCCCAGGTTCACCTCCCGATACTCCCAGGCACACCTCCGTCACCCCAAGTTCAACTCCGATACTCCCAGGTAAACCTCCGATACTCCTAGGTAAACCTCTGACACTCCCCAGGCACACCTCTCTGACACTCAGGTATTCCTCTGACACTCCCTGGAACACACATCTCACACCCCAGGCACACCCTCAGACACCCCCTGGCACACCTCCCACACCCTGCAGTACACCTCTGACACCCCAGCACACCGCTGACACTGCCAGGCACACCCTGACACTCCATGCACACCTCCGACACCCCAGGCACACCCCAAGACACTCCCCAGGCACACCTGAGACACCCCAGGCACACCCCTGACACCCCAGCACACCTCTGACACCCCAGGCACACTCTGACACCCAGGCACACCTCTGACATTCCCAGGTACCACCTCTGACACTCCCAGATGCCCACACATTCCCTGGCACACCCTCTGACACACCCAGGCACACGTCCCCAACACCCCAGACACACCTCTGACACTCCCAGGTACACCTCCCTGTCACCCCTGATACACCCCAACACCCCTGGCACACCCCCAGACACTGCCAGGC
Organism: Homarus americanus; assembly: GCF_018991925.1. Taxonomy (NCBI): domain Eukaryota; kingdom Metazoa; phylum Arthropoda; class Malacostraca; order Decapoda; family Nephropidae; genus Homarus; species Homarus americanus. The sequence continues at coordinate 43,420 of NW_024722378.1, forward strand.
ACACCTCCAGACACCCCCAGGCACACCTCCGACACCCCAGGCACACCCCTGACAATCCCAGGCACACCTCTCACACTCCCCTGGCACTCGACACCCCAGGCACACCTCAGACACCCCAAGCACACCCCAGACACCCAGGCACCCCAGACACCCCAGGCACACCCTCACACCCCAGGCACACATCTGACACTCCCCAGATACACCGCTGACACTCCCCAGGCACACCCCTGACACTCAGGCACACCTGACACCCTGGCAAACCTCTTACCCCAGGCACACCTCTGACACTCCCAGTTACTCCACTGACATTCCCAGGCACACCTCTGACACTCCCCAGGTACTCCACTGACATTCCCTGGTACACCTCTGACACTCCCCAGGCACACTCTGACACTGCCAGGCACACCTCCGACTCCCCAGGCACACCTCCGACACTCCCAGGTACACTCACACTCCCAGGCACACCTCCTGACACTCCCAGGCACACCTCTGACACTCCCAGGTACACCTCTGACACTCCAAGGCACACTCCTGACACCCCAGGCACACGTCCGACACAGGTGCACCCTGACACCCCAGGCACACCTCCGATATTCCCAGGCACACCTGATAATCCCAGGCACACCTTTGAGACACCCAGGTACTCCACTGACACCCCTGGTGCACCTCTGACATTCCCCAGTTACACCCCTACACTCCAGGCACACCCCACACACTCCCCTGGCACACATTCCACACCCAGGCACACCCTATTAACCCCTGGTTCTCCCCTGACACCCCAGGCACACCTCAGACACCTGGCACACCCCAACAACCCAGGCACACCCTCAGACACCCCAGGCACACCCCACACACCCCAGGCACACCCCCACACCCCAGGCACTCCTGTGACACCCCTGGCACTCTGACACCCAGGCACACCCTCACACCAGGTGCACACCAGACACCCAGGCACACCCCAGACACCTGCACACCTCTGACACCAGCGCACCTCAGACACCCCAGGCACACCCTGACCGCCAGCCACACCCCTCAGACACTTGTACACCTCTGACACGCACACCTGTGACACTCCCCAAGTACTCCACTGACATGCCCTGGCACACCTCTGACACCCCAGGCACACCCTGACACCCCAGGCACACCTCTGACACTCCCAGGCACACCTCTGACACTCCCCAGTTACTCCACTGACATCTCCCTGGCACACCTCTGACACTCCCCAGGTACACCTCTAACACTCCCCAGGCACTGACACCGCCAGGTGCACCTTGACACTCCACAGTACCCACTGACATTCACCACACCCTCTGACACCCCCAGGCACACCGCTGACACTGCCAGGCACACTGACTCCCCAGGCACACCCGACATTCCCAGATACACCTCTGACTCCCCCAGGCACACCACTGACACTCCCAGGTACATCTGACACTCCCAGGCACACCTCTGACTCTCCCAGGTACACCTCCGATATTCCCAGATACACCTCCGATTTTACCAGAACACTTCCGATACTCCAGGTACACCTCCTTGAGACTCCCAGTTACTCCACTGACACTCCCTGTACACCTCTGACATTCCCCAGTCACACCTCTGACACTCCCCAGTCACACCCCCTGACACTTCAGGTACACCTCTGACACTCCCAGGAACACCTCAGACACTCCCAGATGCCTCCTGACACCCCAAGCACACCTCCGACACTTGCTGGCACACCTGACACCAGGTCACACCTCGACACCCCAGGCACACTTCCTCACGCTTCCAGGCACACCCTGACACTCCTGGCACACCTCTGACATTCCCCTAGGCATTCCCTCTGACACTCCCTGGTACACTTGACACTACCAGGCACGCCCCAGACACACCCTGGCACACCCCTGACACCCCACAGGCACACCTCCCTGTCACCCCTGGTTCTCCCCTGACACCTGCACACCTCAGACACCTGCCATACACACCCCAGACACCCCAGGCACACCCCAGACACCCCAGGCACACCCCAGACACCCCCAGGCACACTCTCACAACCGGCACACTCTCACACCCCAGGCACTCCTGTGACACTCCCCTGGTACCTCCGACACCCCAGGCACACTCTGACTTAGGAACACCCCTGACACCCCAGGCACACACCAGACACCCCAGGCACACCTCACACACCCCAGGCATACCCCTGACACTCCAGGTACACCTCTGACACCCCCAGGCACATCTTGACAATCCAGGCACACCTCTGACACTCCCAGTTACTCCACTGACATTCCCAGGCACACCTCTGACACTCCCCAGTACACGTCCAACACTCCCAGGTTCACCTCTGACACCCCCAGGCATATCTCTCTGACACTCCAAGGCACACCTCTGACACTCCCAGGCACACTGCTGACACCCCAGGCACCCCTGACACACTCTGTTACTCCACTGACATCCCTGGCATAACCTCCTGACACCCCAGGCACACCTCTGACACCCCAGGCACACCTGACACCCCAGGCACACCTCCACCTTGCACACTTCTCACGCTCCCAGGCACACCTCCCGACACTCCAGGCACACCTGACACTGGCAAACCTCCGATACCCTAGGAACACCTCTGACACTCCCTGGCACACTGACACTCCTAGGCATTCCTCTGACACCCCAGGCACACCCCAGACACACCCCTGGCACACCTCTGACACCCCAGGCACACCCTTTCACCCCTGGTTCTCCCCGACACCCCCAGGTACACCTCAGACACTCCCAGGCACACCCCAGACACCCCAGGCACACCCCCTGACACCCCAGGCACACCTCCCACACCCCAGGCACTTCTCACACAGGTACCCTGTGACACCCTGGCACATCTCCTGACACCAGGCACACCTGACACTCCAGGCACACCTCTGACACCCCAGGCACACCTCCTGACACCTGGTACACCTCTGACACCCCCAGTTACTCCACTGACATCTGCTGCACACCACTGACACTCCCAGGTACACGTCCAACACTCCTGTGCACACCTCTGACACTCCCAGGCATATCTCTGACATTCCCAGGCACACCTCTGACACCCCAGGCACACCTGGACACTCCCAAGCACTCCACTGACATGCCCTGGCACACCCCTGACACTCCCCAGGCACACCTCTGACACCCCAGGCACACCTCTGACACCCCAGGCACACCTCTGACACTCCCAGTTACTCCACTGACATTCCCTGGCACACCTCTGACACTCCCCAGGCACACCCCTGACACTGCCAGGCACCTTGACACTCCCAGGCACCACTGACATTCCCTGCACACCTCTGACACCCCAGGCACACCGCTGACACTGCGGACCTCCGACCAGGCACACCTGACATTCCCCAGATACACCCCTGACCTCCCAGGCACATCTCTGACACTCCCAGGCACACCACTGACACTCCCAGGCACATCTGACACCCCAGGCCACCTCTGACACTCCCAGGCACACCTCTGACTCTCCCAGGCACACCTCCGATATTCCCAGATACACCTCCGATTTACCAGGAACACTCCGATACTCCCCAGGCACACCTTGAGACCCCAGCTACTCCACTGACACCCCTGGCACACCTCTGACATCCCAGAACACCTCTCACACCTCAGTTACACCCCTGACACTCCCCAGGCACACCTCTGACACCCAAGAACACCTCTGATAACTCCCAGGCACACCCTCTGACACCTCCCAGGCACACCTGATACCCGGCACACCTCCTGATACCCCAAGCACCTCTGACACCTGAGGTACTCCTCTGACACTCCCTGGTTCACCCTCTGAGACTCTGCACACCTTGACACTCCTGAGCACACTTCCTGATATTCCAGTACACCTCCGATATTCCCAGGCACACCTCCGATACTCCCAGGCACATCTTGAGACTCCAGGCACTGCACTCCACACCCCTGGCATACCTTTCACATTCCAGGCAACCTCTGACACTCCAGGCACACCTCTGCTACTTACAGGCACACCTCTGACACCCCCAGGTCCGCCTCCGACACCCCAGGCACAACTCCGACACTACCAGTAAAACCTCCGATACTCCCCAGGCACGCCTCTGACACCCCAGGCACACCTCAGACACCCCAGGCACCCCAGACGCCCTAGGCACACTTCACACTCCCAGGCACACATCCGACACCTGAGGCACACCGCTGTCACTCCCTGGCACACCCTGACACCCCAGTCACTCCACTGACATTCCCTGGTACACCTCTGACACTCAGGCACACGTCCATCAATCCCAGACACCCCTGACACTCCCAGGCATATCTCTGACACTCCCCAGGCACACCTCTGACACCCCAGGCACACCTCCTGACACTCCCTGACACACCCCAACACCCAGGCACAACGCTGACACCCCAGGCACACTGACACTGGCACACCTCTGACACCCCAGGCACACCTTCACGCCCAGGCACCACTGACATTCCCTGGTACACCTCTGACACTCCCAGGCACACCGCTGACATTGCCAGGCACACCTCCGACCCCAGGCACACCTCCGACACTCAGGCACACTTCCACCCCCAGAACACCCCGACACTGGAACACCTCTGACACCCAGCACACCTCTGACACTCACACCTCAGACACCCCAGGCACACCACTGACACCCCAACACCCACCACACCACACCCCACACACACCCCCACACACCCCACCCCAGGCACACCTCTGACTCTCCCAGCACACCTCCGATATTCCCAGGTAAACCTCCGATTTTACCAGGAACACCTGATACTCCCAGGCACACCTTGATACCCAGTACCACACGACACTCCCACACCTCCACATCCCAGCCACACCTCCCTGACATTCCCAGCCACACCCCTGACACCCCACTTACACCCCAGGACACCCCCACACAACCCAAGACACTCCAAAACACCCCAACCCAGGCACACCTCTGACACCCCAGGCACAACCCCCGACACTCCCATGCACACCACCGACACTCCAGCACACACTCACACCCCAGGCACACCTCTGACACCCAAGCCACACCCCTGACACTTGGTGCACACCACTGACACCCCCAAGCAACCCACACTGACATCCCTGCACACCTCTGACACCCCAGGCACACGTCCGACACCCCCAGACACACCCTGACACCCCAGGCACACCCCTGACACTGCCAGGCACATCTCTGACACACCCCAGGCACCCCAGACACCCCACACACCTCCGACATTCCAGGCACACCTCCGATATCCAGGCACAACCTCTGACACCCCAGGACACCTCTGTCCCTCCCTGACACACCCCAACACCCAAGACACCTCCGATATCCCATGCACACCTGATACTCCAGGCACACCTCTGACACCCCCAGGCACTCCCTGCCCTCCCTGACACACCCCCAACACCCCATGCACACCGCCGACACCCAAGGCACACCGCACACACACCACACACACCGCTGACACTGCCAGGCACACCCCAGACACCGCCAGCACACACCAGACACCCCACAGGCACACCTCAGACACACCCAGGCACACCCCAGACACCTAGCACCTCTGACAATCCCAAGTGCACCTCTGACACTCCCCAGGCACACCCCTGACACCCCCATGCACACCCCAGACACCCCCCAGGCACACCGCCGACACCCCAGGCACACCCCAGACACCCCCAGGCACACCTCACACCTGCAGGCACACCTCCGACACCCCAGGCACACCTCTGACATTTCCAGGCACACCCCTCACACCCCAGGCACACCCCTGACAAACTCCCCAGGCACACCTCTGACATTCCCAGGCACACCTTGACACTCCCCAGGCACCCACCGACATTCCCTGTACACCCTGACACTCCCCATGCACACCACAACACCCCAGACACACCTCTGACACCCTAGTACCTCTGTCACTTCCTGATACACCCCACCTGGTACACACCCACACCCACACCCCAGACACCCCAGGCACACCGCCGACACTGCCAGGCACACCCCAGACACCGACAGGCACACCCCACACACTGCCAGGCACACCCCAGACACACCCCAGGCACACCTCCGACAACCCAGTCCACACCCCCACACCCCCAGGCACACCCCTGACACTCCCAGAACACCGACACTCCCAGGCACACCTCTGACAATCCAGGCACACCTCCGATACCCCCCACACCTCCGATAACCCAAGTACACCTCTGACACCCCCAGTACACCTCTGACACCCCTGGTACACCTCCGACATTCCCAGGTTCACCTCCGATACTCCCCAGGCACACCCCTGATAATCCCAGGTCAGCCTCCGTCACCCCCAAGCACAACCCGACACTCCCAGGTAAAAACTCCGATACCCTAGGTACACCCCAACACTCCCAGGCAAACCTCCTGACACTCCCAGGCCCCTCTGACACCCCCCAAGTACACCTCTGACTCTCCAGGCACACCCCAGACACTCCCCAGGCACACTGTTCCCAAGTACACCTCTGACACCCCAGGCACACCTCCGACACCCCAAGCACACCTCCTACACTCCCAGGCACACTTCTCACGCTCCCAGGCACACCTCCTGCACTCCCAGGTACAACCTGACACCTAAGGTAAACCTCCGATACCCTAGGCACACCTCTGACACCCCCTGCCACACCTCTGACACTTATAGGCATTCCCTCTGACACTCCCCTGCACACCTCTGACACTCCCAGGTATACATCAGACACTCTAAGTACACCTCTGACACTCCAGGCACACCTTTCAATTTCTTGGTTCTCCCCGACACCCCCAGGCACACCCTCAGACACCCCAGGCACACCTCAGACACTCCCAGGCACACCTCAGACACTCCCCAGGCACACCCCAGACACTCCCAGGCACACCTCTACCACCCCAGGTAAACCTCAGACACCCTAGGTACACCTCTCTCACACTCCCTGTTACACCTCTCACACTCCCAGGTACCCAGACACTCCCCCTGGTGCCTCTCCGACACCCCAGGCACACCCCAGACACCCCAGGCACACTTCTCACACCCCAGGCATACTTCCTGGACACCCCAGGCCACCCCTGACACTCCCCAGGCACACATTTGGACACTCCCAGGCAAACCTCCGACACTCCCAGGTACACCCTAACACCCCAGTACACCTCCTGACACTACCAAAGTCACTCCACTGACATTCCCCTGGCACACCCTCTGACACTCCCAGGCACGCCTGTGACACTCCCAGGCACACCTCCGATATTCCAGGCACACCTCCGATATTCCCAGGCACACCTCCGATATTCCCAGGAACACCTCTGACACTCCCCAGGCACACCTCTGACACTCCAGGCACACCTCTGACACCCCAGGCACACCTCTGACACTCCCCAGGCACACCCCTGACACCTTTCAGGGCACACCTCCTGACACTCCCCAGGCACACCTCTGACACTCCTGCCCACTGACATTCCCTGGTACACCTCTGACACTCCCAGGTACACTCTGACACTCCTGGCACTCCACCTGACATTCCCCTGGCACACCTCTGACACTAGGCACACGTCCGACACTCCCAGACACACCTCTGACACTCCCCAGGCACATCTCCTGACACTGCCAGGTACATTCTGACACTCCCCAGGCACGCCTTGTGACACTCCCAGGCACACCTCCGATATTCCCAGGTACACTCCCTGATATTCTGAGGCACACCTCCGATGGGCTCCCAGGTACACCTTGAGACTCCCCAGGTACCCACTGACACTGCCTGGTACACCTCTGACATTCCCCAGTTACACCTCTGACAGTCCCAGGCACACCCTGACACTCCCAGGCATTCCTCTGACACTCCCCTGGGTACACCTCCTGACACCTGCACACCTCACACACTCCCCTGTTACACCTCTGACACTCCCCAGGCACACTCTTTCACCCCCTGGTTCTCCCCCTAACACCCCAGGCACACCCACACAACCCCAGGCACACCTCAAACACTGCCAGGCACACCCACACACAGGCACACGTCCCACACTCCCAGACACACCCCAACACCCCACACACCCACACACAGGCACACCCCAGACACCCAGGCACATATCAGACACCCCAGCCACACCCCAGACACCCCCACACACCTGACACACCCAAGGCACACCTGACACCCCAGGCACACCTCCGACACCCCTGGCACACCTCACACACACAGGCACACCTGACACTCCCCAGGCACAACTCCGACACCCTAGGCACAAATCTGACACCAAGTACACCTCTGACACTCCCAGGCATTCTCTGACACCCCTACACCTCCTGACACTCCCATGCACACCTCCGGATACCCCAGGTACTCCTGACACCCCAGGCACACCTCTGACACCCCAGGTACTCCTCTGTCACCCACATGATACACCCTCTAACACTCTTAGGCACACCGGCTGGACACTCCCCAGGCACACCGTTGACACTGCTGCCAGGCACACCCCAGACACTGCCAGGTACACCTCAGACACACCTAGATACACCTCAGACACCTCAAGGTGCACCTCTGGACACCCCAGGCCACCACACTCCCAGATATGCCTGACACCCCAGGTACACCTCTCACACTCCAAGGCACACCTCCGACACCCCCAGGCCACCTCTGACACCCCCAGGTACACCTCCGATATTCCCAGGCACACCTCCACATTCCCAGGTACACCTGATGCTCCCAGTTACACCTCCGACACTCCCAGCCACACCCCTGACACTCTCAGGCACACCCTGACATTCCCAGGAACACCTCTCTAATACTCCCAGGCACACCTCTGACACTCCCCAGGTACACTCTGAGACACCCAGGTACACCTCCTGACATTCCTGCCACCCCTGACACCCCAGGCACTCTCTGACACCCCCTGGTCTACACCTGAGACTCCCCAGGGTACACCTGTGACACTCCCTGGCACACCTCCGATATTCTGTACACCTGATATTCCCAGGTTCACCACCGATAATCCATGCACAACTTGAGACCCCAAGGCACTTCACTGACACTCCCTGGCATACCTCTGAAACTCCAAGGTACACCTCTGACACCCCAGGTAACACTGATACCCCCCACACACCTCTGACACTCCCAGTCCGCCTCCAACACTCCCATGTACAACCCGACACTCAGGTAAACCTCCGATACCCTAGGTAAACCTCTGACACCCAGGTACACCCCTAACACTCCCAGGTACACCTCGACACTCCCAGGCACACCTCCGACACTCCCACACACCTCCACACCCCAGGCACACCCCAGACACCCCAGGCACACCCCAGACACCCCAGGCACACTTTCACACTCGCA